>NW_004949101.1:18289327-18315362 GCF_000317375.1 Microtus ochrogaster | reverse complement strand
TAGCTCTTGTAGACCAGACTGGCCTCGAACTCACAGAGATCCGCCTGCCTCTGCCTCCCGAGTGCTGGGATTAAAGGCGTGCGCCACCACTGCCCAGCCCACTTAAACCTTTTATCTTTTGGAGTCCTCATTGCTCTAACACCACACATTTTATTTCTCACGACAACATGTTCGTGCTGTCTTCTATCCACCTGCGATCCCTCAACAAGCTCTAGACTGTTTCCCACACACCCCTCTCCTCAAAGGCATGTATGTGGCAGACACTATAGACAGAGCTTCTGCCTGTGACATGTGCTATCCTTCTCCTGTTCTTCAGAGAAACACCACATTAAGGCCTAAGCAAAGTTGCCTTGAGGCATGACAGTAGTTTCGAAGGTTGAAGGACAGTGATGGATACTTTCAATAATATGAAGGGAAAACTGATCGGAAAAGAAGTTCCTGTCCAGAGCAAAGGCTCCCACCGAGAGCCCAGGCTTTAGAGCAGGCAGTGGGGCCACAGCCTGGCTGAGAATGTCAGGGGCTTTGCCTAGGGCTGGGTTAATCAGTTATAATGGCCTTTAAAAAGTACGCATTTAAGACTGAGGACTGGATTTTGCAGCTGGGGAGGGCTGTCATAAACTTGAAGAAGAAAAAAAAGGTCGGAGAAAAACAGCTGCCTGCTGACCCAGGCAGTGATCTGACTGGGCAGATGCTGCGCCACATTAGAGAGTTAGCGTGGAAAAGGGACGGGACAGCTGGGACGTCCACATGACTCTTCACGAGAGTGAGTCCAGGAAGTGCCCACATGCTGGGATGGACTTGGCCAGCCCTGGAAACATCTCAGAACTGAAGGTTGTTGCAGAATGCCAACATCTCAGCGAGCTTCAGGCTCAGGCCCCATGTTTCTGAGATGAGAAAGGGCACAGTGCCCTGTCTACGGTCACACAGCAGTTAAAGGTCTTTTCTAAGGTCACTATTTATTTTTTAAAAGATCCCAATTAATCTCTTTGTTTCTATCGCTGGTTTCTTATTGTCTTACTCTCTTCCCTAGGAAATAAGAAACTGTTCTACAGTAGAGAAGTAAGATATGCCAACTCTCAAGGTTCCCCCTCTCTGTAAGGCTTCTGGAGTCTGACCAAGCTTCAGAGCAGGCTTCATTCATTTTGAAAGGAGGACTCGATGTGTGTTGAAGATTTGACCGTCTTCCTAGCATAGAACACCATGATCACCATCGGTTGTTCTTGCTGAGTGACTGCAGCCTGGTGGAGCTGTGTGGGAGCTAGGTCAAAGTGTGGGCTGTCTGTGCCTGTGTCATTCTAAGAGGTCAACTGGCACCATCACGAATGCCCTTGGAGATAGGCAGTCCAGTGTCCCTCACCCTGTTTGGAGATTTCCCTTTCCAGAGCCCTTCCTCAGGGTGGGAGCTAAGACCCGAGTCTCACCTTCATCTTTTGGGGCTCTTCAACCTCAAAGAACAGGTCATTCTCATCACTGGAAAGAAAACAGATGTTGGTTAAGTTATGTCTCCTTAGCAATACTATGCATACAAATCTTCATTGTTTAATAAGCCTACAACACATAGAGTACACCCAAAGCTTCCTGAAGACTTATGGCAAGTTCTATAGTGTTCTATAGTCTTGAAGCAGATTCCGGACTAGGTAAGTGGGTACTCTTGGTGCTCTCTATTGGATTCTGACACCTAAAATCTAGACTAGCAGAGTTAGCTAAAATTTGAGCTCTACCCACTTGCTTCCAAGCCAGAGTTTGCAAATGGGTCTCCTGTACTGTCCATGTCCATGGAAGTTGCATCATTAGGAGTCCCTGCAGTGACAACACCTAAGTCTCAAGGCTGGACTTGGTAGACACATTAAAGACAAATCAGGCTTTACTCCAGGTTGACTTGAATTCTGACAGCCATTGAAGGATTGTCCCCAATCTGGGGGACAATCTGGCCTCTGAGTGTAGACAACCCTTCATTCCTGAAATCAGAGCCCTGGACACATGACCCCTCTCCAGCTCCCCACTGACCTCTGGAAAGCTGCCATTTCACTGTTGAGTTCAGGAACAGTTGCCATGGCTGCTTCAGACACCTGAGTGAAGAGAGAAAGTGAGTGGCTGTTCACAGTGTTAGTTCCCTGAGGGCTACCTTCATTTGTATCTCTCTCAGCTCTAGTTCAGAGCGGGCATGGAAATCTGGTCTCTGAGGACCTCTGAAGAATGAATGAATGAGCTGAGGAGCTGTCATCTGGGTCTAGAACAGTGGCTCTCAGCCTCTCACAGGGGTCGCCTAAGACCACCGGAAAGTTCAGATATTTACAGTACGGTTCACAGCAGTAGCAAAATTACAGTCATAAAATAAAATAATTTTATGGCTGGGGGTCAGCACAGCATGAGGAACTGTATTAAAGGGTCACAGCATTAGGAAGGTTGAGAACATTGCTCTAGAAGAAAGCAAGAACTTTCTGACATAGACCCTGAACAGAAACAACTTTCGAGGAGACAGATACCACCTAGATGTCAGCTGCTATATAAACAGCATTCATTTCCAGAGTATTTCACAAGCCATAGCCTTATAGCTATTAAAAAAAACAGTATAGAGAGAGGGAGGGAAAGAGGAAAGAGGATGGGGATGGGGGGAAAGGAGAGAGAAAGAACCCCTCTCTGAGGACTTAGTTGTGAGAGGGAAACCTTACTTGCACAGGAAGCCTGGCTGGAGAGGAGTCCTGATCAACCTGTTCAGCCTTGAGCCACCGCAGGGTTTGCTGTCCGCTAGTTCTCCTCACGGCTTTATAGTCTTCAAAAGCAGAAGTGAGGAGCTGAGAAATTTTCCCTTGGGTTAGCTGATTTCACAACCACGCTGAAGGTGCAGGAAGGGAGAAGCTTGATGGGAACTCCGAGGGGACGGGGCTGTTGTTACCCTGCAGAAATACTTTCTAATCCCTGGAAGTGCAAGGGGTGGCAAACCATGACACATTTGCAAGTGTGTCACTGTGGAAACAGGCATCATTTTTCTCTGAACTATGGTGCAGATGGGGGTCAATATTAAAATACTGGGTTTTCCTGAGATAGCTGAACGCTAGGTTAGGATGTTTGGAACAAAGGACAAGGCAGCTGCACGCTCACTAATCTATTACCTCTCTCGCCTCCCAGCTGATGTTTGATCACCGTGTGTGATGCTCCTCCAATAGTCCTCCTGGTCTGGCTTGAGAGACCCTGTGCTCTACTGCAGAAGCCCTCCATCAATTGTGTTGACAGGGACGTCTGGAGAGACATTTGCCCTTTCTTATATGGGGCAGGGACACACAGTATGCAGGCATCTGTGTAGACTGGCCATAGGGTAGGGGAACCCTGGAGGCAAGTTTATGCACTCCGGTAACATCAGGGAGCTAGGTGACCCAGCCAGTCTCATGATGAAACCATATCAGTGCTTTGTGGTCATCAAAATGAGCCTGAATTAAGCTGTATCATCTAAGGTGGTGAATGAGGCATATGATATTCACAATCACAGCCCATCTTGGAAAGTGTAGAGATGGTCGTTGTTTAAAAATGTTTTGGCAAATGTTGTGGAATATTAGTTAAAGATGTGTTACATTTGTTTATGCCATGGAATATTTGTTTAATGATGCAAAGATATATTACACCCTTCTATGTTGCATTTGTTTAACTCTGTGAAGTTGTGTTACTTTGCCTGTCTAAAACACCCGATTGGTCTAATAGAGCTGAACAGCCAATAGTGAGGCAGAAGAAAGGATAGGCATGGCTGCCAGGCAGAGAGAATAAATAGGAGGAGAAAAGCAAGAAGAGAAGGAGAGGAGGATGCCAGGGGCCAGCCACCCGGTCACACAGCCGGTCATAGAGTAAGAAGAAAAAAAAGCTATAGAAAGGTAAAAACCTCAGAGGCAAAATGTAGTTAAGAGAGACGGGATAATTTAAGTCAGAAAATATGACTAGAAGCAAGCCAAGCTAAGGCTGGGGATTCATAAGTAAAAATAAGTCTCCGTGTACTTATTTGGGTGCTGGGTGATGGGCTCCCAAAGAGTAAAAACAAACAAACAAAAAACCTACAGGCAAATTCTTGTTTCTCTAAGATTCTGGGGAGTTCAAATCTCTTGATAATACCAAGCATTGCTGCACTGTTAACTCAGAGAGCAGCAGAGTGCCTGCCCAGGGCCAGTCTTCCTGCCTGGATTGAATGAGCAACTAGGTCATCTGAATGATGCACACAGTTCCTTGGGCACAGCTATGGTACAGTCGTCATTATAGAGTCCTCAGTGGAAACCTAACTCATTCTCTGGTCCCTCAGAGAGTCTATGAACACCAATAGAACCAAGAACAGTGCCTGGCATATGAATGCAGGCAGGGCCGGGCGGTGGCGGTGCAGGCCATTAATCCCAGTACTCGGGAGGCAGAGGCAGGTGGATCTCTGTGAGTTCGAGGCCAGCCTGGGCTACAAGAGCTAGTTCCAGGACAGGATCCAAATCTACAGAGAAACCCTGTCTCGAAAAACAAACAAACAAACAAACAAACAAACAAACAAACAAATGCAGGCAGGAGGGGGCTGGCTTGGGGAAGCAGGAATTTGACAGTGTGTTCATTCAAATGAACCTGTCCATTGTATGATTTGGGTACTGAGCTTATTCTTCAGCACTCAAGGAAAATATGCAGAGAGCATTGCAAGCAGCAAGACACCAGACTCTACTGTGGAACAAGGTTTGCACACCTAGCGGCCTTCTTTTGGCTAATTTGGCTCCCAGTATCTCAATTTCAGGAAAGCAAACAGAAGAATCCCATCTTTAATCAACTGAGTTTGATTTGAAATCTGAAGATAGTTTAGGGTCTCAGTTTCATCTGAGTTTGGTGAACAATAATCAGTTATCAGCACTGAGACCTTCAAAACTTAATTAATCAGTTGTCTGGCTAGACTTGGTGGAGGCTCTGTGGCGCACGCCTTTAATCTCAGTACTTGGAAGGCAGAGGCAGGTGGATCTCTTTGAGTTTGAGGCCAGCCTTGTCTACAAGTTTTGCTCCAGGATGCCAAAGCTGTTACACAGAGAAATCCAGTCTCAAAAAAACCAAAAAACCAAAACCACAATAACAAAAAGGACCCTGCTATTGCCTTTTTCAGGCAGTGGTGGCACATGATATTATTGTTGTAAACTTTTTATTTATTCTATGTGTCTTTTTCATCACATATCTTGATCTCATTCATTTCCCCATCCCTTCGAATCCACCCTCTGCACCTCCTGCAAATACAACAAAATTTAAGAGAAAAAAAAAAGGGGGGGGGGAATCTCATCATGGAAGCTGTACTGTGACACAGTGAGTCACACAATAAATCCCTTTGTCCATAAATCTTTACTTGAAAGTGTTCATTGCAAAGAGCCACTGGTCTGGCTCAAGGCCTCTGGTTTCTACTACACCATCAATGCTGGGCTCTCACTGGGGCTCTTCCTGGATGTCCTGTTGTTGCCCTGTGCTGTGGAGATCCTGCAGCTTTGGGTCTGCGGGTCAGGTCCCTTCACGTGCTCCAGCAGATCATAGTTGTGGTGGATGTTGGGGCAGACCAAGTTAACCCTGGTTCTAGGCCTGGACAGCTGCAGGGTTGGTCTGCCAGTCAGTTCTCCCCTGTCCTCACCACCAGGGTGAGCTCTCCAGCATTGCCCCAGCTAAATCACCTCTTGTAGCAAGAGGGAGGTGTGAGCCAGTTCTGCTTTCATGCGCTCAGGGTCTACTCTCCCACCCTTACACCATCAGGGTCTGTTATTGCCCAGGGGAGGTACAGGGACCACTCTCCAGAGTGCTGCAGCTGGTGAGGGGCAAGGACAGCCCTCCGGCTCTTATGACCCCAGGGCCAGCTCTTTCCTCCACCTGTCTTAGGCGTTGATGGGTGGAGGGTGCAGGGGGGGCATTTCTCCTCCAGCCATGCTGCCACATGTCAGATGAGTAATGGGGACAGCCCTCCCCTGCTCACAACATCAGGGCTGGGTCACCCTTACCTCAGACCACTGGGCGGCTATGCTGTGCTGTGTAGGCAAGGGGCCGGGCTCACTTTCCTGCAGCTAGTAAGGGGGAGGGTCAAGTCTCTTATCTATTGCAGGAGGTAAGGGGTGAGTAGAAAAGGGGACATCTCTCCCCCTCCCACACTGCTGCTGCGAGACAGACAAGTAGTGGGGGCAGCTCTCCCGTGGTTACAGCTTCAGGGGTCGCTCAGCCACACCTGGGCTCCATTGTGTTGCCCAGGCAGGATGCAGGGCCTGCTCTCCCCAGTGTTGTAGCTGGTGGGGGTCAGGGACAACTCTCCCGTTTTTATGATCACAGGGCCAACTCTTCTACCTGCCTCAGGCATTGATGGGTGGGGGGAGGAGGAGGGGGCAACTCTCCCTTGTCCATGTTGTGTTGTGGGCAGTTCTCCCATGCTTACAACTTTGGGACCGGCGCACCTACACCTCTGCTAACAGGATTGTCTCTGTTGTGCAGCTCTGAAGAGGGTGGCACATGCTTTTAAAACCCAGCCCTCAGGAGGCAGAGGGAGACAGATTCCTGTAAATTCAAGGCCAGCCTGATCTACAGAGCAAGTTCCAGGACAGCCAGGGCTACACAGGAAAACCTTTTCTTGAAAAAAAAAATTAAAAACAATATTTAGTATCTGGTCCCATAGACAGTTCAGAAGTCTTGCTGGGCCATCTGGTATATTTGCCTGTTCTGCCTTCACAGGATCCATATTTCTAATTAACCACTGTCATCCAAACCTGCCTGGAGGGACTGCTACCTTCCTCAGGGCCTTTGTGTGGGGCCGGTGGGCCAGATGATTTGTGGGCTGTCCTGACTGAGAATATCAGAGACTCTTTTGGTCTGCTGATATGCGCTGGGTGAAAGCCAGGGACAGGAGAGAAGGTTTATGAGGGGTCTGAGCATCAGCTCCCAGTCCTTTCTCCCTGGGTGGCTTGTCAGGAACCTTGAGCTTAGTCTAATTAAACCATCTTCCTCACGGTCTTCTAGTTATAACAGTCCCCAAACCCTGAGCCTGACAGCGGAGAGGAGCCTCAGGGACTGGCAGGATCTAGTGGGACCATATGGATGAAGACAAATTGTCATTTAAACGTCACTAACAGATGTAGAAACTGAGATGAGGAGATGAGTGTGATTTGTCCAGTGCAACCGTGTGGTTGAAGATTCTTTTTCTTCTATAGGGAAATTTTGGAACCATGGGGCAATGACTTTGGTCCTCTCTTTTCCTGTCATACCTCATCCTGTCTCTGTGACTTAGACTCCAAGCCTCCTCCCTTGCCATATGGAGCAGGCAAATTGCACAATCTGTGTATCAAACCCTGTATCTTAGGCCATATATCCTTCGGGTTCTCAATGAGGAGAAAATAAGTCACTCTAGGAATGATTGTACTGGGGGGTGTGGTATAGTGATGACGGTGTTGATGACAGTGGGGACCAAGGAAATGAACAAAGCAAAAGAGGAAGTTGGCAATGCCAGGATGGAAGTGGGTGCTCTAACTTTTGGGGGGAATTCTTCAGCTTTTGACTCATGCAACCTTTTCCAGCTGTAAGATTTCTTCTATCCTGGTATCTCATGCCACCAAGACAGAGGCAGGTATTTCTTCAAAGCAGCAAGTGCCTTGGCTTACTTATCTTTCTATTGCTGTGATAAGTATTAATAATTACACTATGCAGCACAATCTGGCTTCACACTCACAGCAATCCTCCTGCACCTGTCTCCTAAAGACCAAGATTACAGGCACGAGCTCCCATACCCATTGAGGTGTGGTCTACATTGGGTGCTTCCTTCTTTGTTTATCTTCTTGATCAGAACAGAACGAAGCAATTTTTACCCTACTCCTTTCCCCAGACCTTGTCTCTTTCTTGGACTTGGTGTTCTAGCACAGTTCTCAGGGATCTATTTTCTCTCATCTTTCCTGTACTTGCTGGTTTTATGTTAACCTGACACAAGCATCGGAGAGTCATCGGGGAGGAGGGAGCCTCAGTTGAGAAAATGCTTCCTTAAGATCTGACTGCAGGCAAGTCTGTAGGGCATTTTATTAACTGGTGATTTATGGGGGAGGGTCTAGCCTATTGTGGGTGGTACCATCCCTGGGAAAGTGGTCCTGGGTTCAATAAGATAGCAGGTTGAGGAAGCCATGAGGATCAAGCCAGGAAACAGCACTCCTCCATGGCCTCTACATCAGCTCCATCTCCAGGTCCCTGCCCTGCTTGAGTTCCTATCTCAACCTCCTTTGATGATGACCTGTGCTGTGGAAGCATAACTGAATAAACCCTCTCCTCTCCAAGTTCCTGTGGTCATGGTATTTCATTATAGCAATAGTAATCAAAACTAAATTTTGGTACCAGGATTTTGGGGTATTGCTGCGACAGACCTGCTCATGTTGTTTTGGGGAGGACTGTGGAAGGACTTTGGAACTTTGTGCAATCACTAAGTGTTCAATGCTTGTGAACTGTTCTGTAGGACCTTGGAAGATAAGAATGCTGAGGGCAGTGCAGACAATGGAGATCTGGCTTGTGAAGTTTCAGAGGGAAGTTGGACGACTCTATTGGGGACCACAGTTATTTTTTTAATTACATCACTGTTTGGCCAATAACTTAGTTGTATTCCTTGCTAGCTCTTACATCTTGAATTAACCCACTTCTATTAATCTATGTATTGTCACAAGGCTGTGGCTTACCAGTAAGGTTCTGTCTGGAGTCTGTCTACTTTAGCAGTTACATGGCATCCAGGACCACAGTTATTTTGAATTAAGATCCTGTGATCCTGGTTAGCTGAGGCTGAAGAATCAGCTGTGATTAACAAGATACCAGAACTACTGAAGTGAAGCCTTCGCTTTGCTGAGATGCTCCATGCTGGTCAGTTGGAGCTGAGAAATTAGCAGTGATTGAGAAGTGACCAGCATTGTTGAGGTGAAACCTCCTGGAAAGTGTTTCCTGAGGGGTAGCACACGGAAGCTGTGTTCCAGAGACAGCCAAGGTTGTACCTCATGCTGGCAGCCAAATTTGGTCATGTATACCACCCAGGGGGTAGGTACTGGTTTTGAAGCAGGAAGGGGTCATGGAGAGCAGTTGAGGCTTGACTCTGTGAGAGACCATTGGAGAAGGAGCAGTCTCAGAGGTGGCTGAAGGCCCAGGAATGAAGGGGTCATGCAAAGACATGATGCTTGTCATCATGAAGAGGGACCAGGAGAGGCTATTGGTGAGAGTACAGCCCAATTTTGGAGTTGCCAGTACCATGGAATGACCACCAAGAACAGTAGCAGCATGGGGTGGAGCCAGCTGGAAGCTAGAAGACGAGCTGTGTGTTGCAGAGAGCAGAGCCAGAGAAGTGACCCAAGCCCCTTGGAGAAGCCAGAAGATGATGAGTGGGTCCCAGACATTAGACATTGCATTATTTACACTTTTTCTTTCTTTCTCTCTTTTTAATCTTAAGGGATTTAGAAATTTAGGATTAGGCACTATGATCCTCAGAAATTTTTACTTGTTTGCTTCACAATGATCTTTTAATTTAAAAAGTGTTATTTTTATCATATATGTGAATGAGTATGTTGCTTGAATGCATTATGTGCACCATGTCTGTGCAGTCCTGCAGAACTCCTGGGGCTGGAATTGCAGGTGCTGATGAGCCACCATGTAGACGCTGGGACTTGAACCACAGTCCTCTAGAAGAACAATTGGTGCTGTTCAGTCAACCCTCCAATTCTGTTTTGCACTAAAAATATTATTATTATTATTCATTGTCGTGTATGCATGGTGTGCGTGGTTGCATGCATGGCACATGTGGCAGTCAGAGGGCAACGTTGTGCAGTTGTTTCTCTTTTTGTGAGTTCTGGGGATTAAACTCAGGTCGCCAGGCCTGCATGGCTAGTGCCTTTACCCACTAGGCCATCTCACTACTTGTGTATTGTGGTTTTGAAGCAGCCTCACTGTTGAGGTTGACTTTGAATTCAAGCTCCTTTGTCTCAGCCTCTCAAGTGCTGGGATGACGTGGCCGTCCACAATCTTCAGCTTCAAGGCCTCTGCCCCACCTCTCAGGACATTATCTCCGGTTAGCCCACTCCTTGTTTTGGACCCAAGAGCTCAGAAAAGGTGCAGACAGGTTCCAGTGAAGAGTCTCTTTTCCTCCCTTAGCTAGAGTTAGAGGAACTTAAACAAAGGAACTAATATGTGAGCCTTGTAATATGTGATCCCCACCATGTTTCACTTGATGGATGAGCTGTCACTATACCTCTGAGAGACCATTGAAAGCTCGACTTTCCTTTATATCCAAGAGCAATAGCTCTAGGTGGGTAGCTGCATGGCTTTCTGCTCATTTTCCTTTTTACTGTGGGTGAGAAATGCCATGAACTTGGGGCTGTGCTAGTACTTATCTGAGGGTTCTGGAAATATTTGTCACAAACGGATTGCTTTATTCTCAATGTGTTTGGGTGTTTCCTCTGCAGGTAAGCATGAGCACCATGTATATGTCTGACGTCTGTATGGGTTAGAAGAAGGCAATGATATTTTGAATGGAGTTCCAGACAGTTGTGAGCCACCGTGTGGGCTCTGGAAGGGAATCTGGGTCCTCTGTGAGGGCAGCCATCTCTCTGGCACTGCTGATGCCTTCTGGAAGGGTGGATAGTTTTGTCTCAGGTGCAGGGACTCAGTTCTGCTATTGCTTCAGAAGAGCAGCCGTCTGTTTCGCACAGAGGGCCTGGTGCCCTCAGATTTCCAGAGAAACCAGGAATGCTAAGCACACAGGATTGGCCTCTCAAAGGAATGGACTTCTTCCATCCAGAAAGCTGGGAATTGGAGGTGATTCATAGCCTGTTGATTTGTATTTTCTGTTGGACCAGCCATAACAAGCCCCTATAACCAGGATCAGAGGAGGCTAGTAAGCTAAATGACCTTTATGGTCAAGGGCTTCCCAAGCTCCCACAACCAGGAGTGGAGATACCTAATAGTCTAAATAACCCTTACATTAACTGTATAGCCAGAGGTTCCTACAACTAGGATCAGAGATGGCTAACAGCCCCAAAATGATCTATACACTACCTGTATGACCAAGACTCTTCCTGAGGCCCTTAAACTAGTGCAGGTAGCCTATCTCTAGAAACCACCTTCTTGTAAGAAATGACATGTAGCCTGAGTTGAGTTTTCATATAATTATGCCTTCTTGGGCACTGGGGATTATATTATACCAAGAAACTTATTCCCCAAATTTTACTATGTTTTGAAGATGCTGGCAATGAACCAGTTGGCATCAGACTCCTCGGGTCTTTGACCCAGGTTGATGAAGTCAATCTGAATTGGGTTTTCATTCTGAATTGGGTTTGTGGTTTGCTTCCCTGCCTGGACACCTGCAGACTTCAATAGATTTGTCTGCTTGTCTTAGGTTGCAGTCTCTGTCTTAAGCCATTGTATTGTATCAGTTTTTTTTGAATGCAAACTAGAAGTAATAGTTTCTTTTTATGGAGTGCCTAGTTAAAATCAGCCGTCCCTCCCCTCCCCCGGCACCATCTCAGTCTCGGTAATGACTTCTAAGTATTACCTAGCACTGCTCTGTGGCGCTGTTACCTGCTTTACCACTTATTGACCCCTTCTCCTGTCTGCACAGAACCCATCTCTGGATTATTTTCTCAAAGAACTGATCATATTCTAAATGGCACTGTGGGTAGATAGACACGTCTCAGCAATTCTGCGCAAGTATTTCTACAAAGTGTTGTTAACACTGGGGCGGGCTCCCTTGCCTCTCCTCCTCGCCTTTCTGTGGGTGACGTGTGAATCCACGCTTCATTATTTGTCTCTCAGGGCAACCCTGGGACTTTCCACATCAGCCCTCGGTTGCCTTCCTTCCCTTTTCCGAGTTTCTTCCTTATTCCACTTCACTTCCTCACCTGTGACTGGCAACCTTGTTGATGGCTTTGCTTTGTCTCTTTGGTTTCACTTTCTCTGTTAAAAAAAAAAAAAAACCAAAAAACAAAAAACCTCTTTAGAGCTTTGGTCTTTGGGATTATATTTTGTATGAATTTGCCGCCCTCATATCTATGATAAAATATTTCGAATGTATCTAGTCTCTTCTCATCTCTCTGGTTATTGCATCATGGGAGGTGATTTGGCCATTTCCCTCCAGGACATTGTTAATTTCACTTTCCAGTTAACTTCTTCCTTTTTGGCTGAAACAATGTTTTCTATCTTGAAGGAAAGAAGGTTTTCACCAGGCCCCCTCAGAAGTTGCTGGTGTCTTAAGGAAGGTGAGGACTAGGCTGATGGCTCTAATGACTGAGCAGTGTGGAGTGGAGGCGTCTGATGGTGGGCAGGTGTTAATCCTTCCCATGAAAACAAGACTCAGAATTATGGGTAGATAGCCTAGAATTCACCAGGCTCTGAATTGGGGTTCCTTTCTTTATCTGACATTAGAGGCTTAGACAATCTATCAATATCTCAAGGACATCAGTGATAGTCACCCAGGGACCATTCTTAAAAATGCATTTTTCATATGTTGTGATGCTTGGCATGATGTCCCAGGAAAGAAATACCAACATTCGTAGTGATTAAAAATGACCCTTCTTAAACTTTTTGTATTATATACAGTCATTTTCGTTTTGAATATGAAAGTGTTAAGTAGGTATGAAAGTGTAGTGTGTTTGTAAGAGTGAAAAGTAGAAGACTTCTGTTTTCCATGCCTCACTTCCTCTTTCCTGGAGAATTTACTTCCACCAGAAATCTTGTCCTTGCCGTCACTGCCACCGTCTGGATGTATCCATCCATCCCAAGCCTACCGTCCATGGATTAGGCTGTTCTTTTTGTGTAGGCAGACTTCTCTCCTGCTTCCTGCTACATTGTACTCCAAGGTTGTCTGTCTCCCTTTTCACCACTGCTATTTAAATCGCATGCGGCTTGAATCCCTTTGTTGCCATGGAAACCTCACTTACTTTCTACAGTGCCTCAGAGCTGTATCCAATCGGCAGATCTGTGTGAACAGGTCTAAAGATGTATGCAGTGTGCGAAACCTATGGTGGCTCCCTGGTTCAGGTTCTTCTCTCCTCGCCTGTGCTTCAGCCTTTCTCAGCATGTTACTTCTGGCTTCTGTGTTTTTGTACAACCCGTAGTCCTGCTAAGAACGTTCTCTGTAGTTTGGGCCTACTAAGTCCTTCAAGATTCACCTCACGCTTTGCCTGTCCGTGACAAGCCAGGTGGTGGATGCTCTCCATCCGTGTTCCTCAGGGAACATCTGTCATGAAGCTTCATTTGAAAGCATACTACATTGGGCGGGATATCCCTGATTGTAGCTGTGACCGGAACAAGACAATATTCTGTGAACGTGACTGACCAAATAAACGAAAATCAGGCACAGCCTTGCCACCACCACGCCTGGCTTCCACTGGGGACTAGTTTCCTGACAAATAGGATTTCCTTAGGGAATAAATACTTTTAAGTCAGAAGCAGAAACTCATGGGCACACGATGTCCAACTCAGAATATACTATACCCCAAAGAATTCCTTGGTGTGGATGACCGGTGGACCCCAGGGACTTTCAGAATGAGGGTCTGGTTCTGATAAGCAACTTTTATCTTCTTGAATGAAAAGAAAAGAAAGGCGTATTGGAGACCATCTTGCTTCCCTGGCTTGCGTCAGAAAGGTGTTCTTCTACTTAACTGGGAATTCCGCATCTTTTACAAAGTTCCTTGGGGAGATTTCTAAATGCCTTTGAGAAGATTAGGAAACTTGACATCAATGTGCTGATGGCATGCCAAGGAAATGAAATATAAGGGAATGATGTCATCTATCTGTCCGTCCATTCGTCCGTCTGTCCATCCGTCCATCTATCTATCTATCCATCCATTTATCCGTCCATCCATTCATCCATCCATCCATCCATCCATTCATCTGTCCATCCATCCATCCATCCATCCACCCATCTAAGCATTGTTTGATGTGTGTGTCCATGTGTGCATGCATATGCATACATGTATGTGTATTCATAAGGGAAAAGGATCTATACTATACAAGACATGTATACCCGACCAACTCTCAGGGAAAGGCCATCTTTCCTTTCACACTTGCAGGGCGTGGCCTGGTAGAAGAGTGAGAGACCTGGTGGACTCTCACAGAAAGCCTCTTCCAACTTCTTTATATTATGTCCTGAGGGGGAGTGATTAAAACATTGCACTGAGACTGGAAAAAGAGACATCCTTCATGCAAATTCTCACTTCGAGGCTTCGGTGACTCCCATCTTGAATTTTATTTCCTGTGCTCTGGAGAGTTTAAGCCCTGGAAAGTACTGAGATGATTTAGATCAGTGTCCGTGCGTGGGAGGAACAGACCTCGAGTCCCGCCTGGCAGACTGTGTGGCTCCAGCTGACTGTGCACATTTTTCTCCCTTCCCTCCCTTCCACATGGGAGTTCCTTCTGAAACTGCTTGCTCCTCAAGACTTTGACCTTTTCCAACAGAAAGGCAGCTTCAGGGCACCTGAGCACCTGCTTAACTTTCTAACCAAACTCCTAACAGATAGTCAAGGGGTGGCACTTGCTAGAAATTAGGACAGGTGCCTCCTTCCAGCTTTAATTCTTCTTGCCCACACTGGGCATTCAGAGGGAGAGGAGGGCATGGGGCTACACCCTGCTCTCGTGACAACCCAGGACTCTGAAATCTCAGTTCACTCTGGGCTGCAAACCTCAGCAGAATTTGCTTAGGTACTAGGAGTCAATCCCGTTCCCATCCTCTTACAAATGGCAGCCCAGACAAAGGCATGCAGGGAGATGAAATGGAAGGGAGTGAGCCCTTGGTATTCTTTGTGAACCCATGCTTCCCTGCTGGCTTACTCTGACCACTATGTCAGAGCACTTAGGTCTTACACTGACAGAGTTTTAGGCAGTTCCCTGTGAAAGTAGTTTTAGAAAAGAACTATGTGTAGTTTAGCAAGAATGTCCTGCCATCAACAACTGATTGATCCTGATAGTTAGTGTGGTTCTTCCTTCTGCCCCATACTCAGGAACTGCCTGGATGCTTGGCCTTTTGTTAGTAAAGATCCTGTTTCTAAGCTTAGCCAGAATCCACTGACTTCTGACGTTTCTTCTTACTAATTTTTTTTTTTTTTGGTTTTTCGAGACAGGGTTTCTCTGTGGCTTTGGAGCCTGTCCTGGAACTAGCTCTGTAGACCAGGCTGGTCTCGAACTCACAGAGATCCACCTGCCTCTGCCTCCCGAGTGCTGGGATTAAAGGCGTGCGCCACCACCGCCCGGCACTAATTTGCTATTCATTAACGTCCCCAACTCTTTGCCTATAGAACTCATTTTCTTTAGTTTTGATTATCTGACATTTATAATATGAAATGGTGGTGTATTTTCTCATCACTAACAAATACCTAACAAAAGCAGTGCAAGTGTGCACAAATTTATTCAGGTGACAGTTTGAGAGGATACAGTCCGTCATGGCAAGGAAAGAAAGGTGAAGCTCCCTGGTAGTGGAGCATGTGGTGGGGGCTTCCACAATTAGCTGAACCAGAAATCAGAAAACAGGCAAGAATTGGGGTGGGCTACAACCCTCTCTGCTCCCATGAACCATCCCTGAAAGGCTACGTGACAAAGCAGATCATCAGCTGGGAATCAACCGCTCGGAACAGAATCTGAGGCCATGAACATTCACATCCAAGCCATCAGCAATGGCTCTCATGACAGTTTCATATATGTTCACATGCGCTTTCATTGTAACGGTCTCCTCCATGGCTTCCCATGTTCTCATGTAATATTTGAAGTCATGTCTGGTCTCTCTCTCCTCTTACGTAATCTCACTGGAGCTCTCCCTATACCTCGAATGATGGCTTTGAATCAATTTTATTCCCTGTATGCTAAAAAGTGCCATTGAATAGAAACCCTTAGACCACTGGGTTTCAGTCAGCCTGATTTCTTACCTCCTTTCTTCCAAAGGTTGGTTTTATAGGAGATACTATTTTAAAGTAACTGTAACTCAGTAGGATTCACTTTAGGCTTACTTTGTCCAAGAACAGCAAAATTCACTCCTATTTCGTTGAAGTGATATCTCTCCTGTGAACAAGAAAGTTGTCCGTTCCCTCCATACACAGACGAGGAATCTTCACAAGGCTTCTCATTAGTTATCCAGAAGTTGCTTTGGATGTGGCTTGTCTGGAACACACTTAACCTTCACTGCTGTCTACAGAGGGCAGTGACAAAAGTGGACGTCTCCCGAGGACGCCCTTGCCTGTAGTGTACACATGAACCCAAAGTGACACTCTTACCTATAGTATACACTCAAAGTGGGGACCGAGGTCGTTTAGACAGGACATGGTTGGTCAGCTGAAAAGAAAATGGGGGGAATTAGGCTCAACACTTCCCTCCCAGTTGTGTCTGAGGAAGCTCCTAAGTGTCTCCGTATTTACAATATTGACAGAAAGGCTAACTCTTGCTATTATCATGATAAACAAAGTCCCACAAGGGAAAACACCTATGAGAGATGAACCATTGTGGACATGCGGAAGTATTGATTTGCTGCTCCCTCTCCTCAGTCCTTCCTCTACTGATGAACATGGCCTTGCTTCCTCTGTTTTCATTGAATCTCTGACACTCCCAGCAGGTGCCCCTGAGTATGTGTGAGTCTGTGTATGACCAGTAGTGTCACCTGTGGCTGCAGTGGGGATGGGGAATATCTGCAGCTGCCTCAGGGTCCCTGGGGCTTTTGTGCACGTGGAAAAACGGCAGTCTCCTTGGGTTCACACTCATAGACGCCCTAGGTTTTTCCAGCGCTTCTCACAACTTAGCGCCTCTTCAAGACTCAGTTTGTTTGTACTGCAAGGCAAACACAGACGAGCCAAACATGAACAGCCTTTAGGGAGCTTACTCTTTTCAATGGAAAAAAAAGAGATTAGGTGCCGACCACAGGATTTCCCTTTGCTGCCCTCAGAGCCTCTTGGAACGGCCCCGTCTCTGTAAGCATGCGCACACATTCTCGTCTGTGACCACAGTTCCCAGCCTGCCCGAGTTCTCTCCCCCACAGTCTTGGCACATCAACTCGTTCTTATCAAAGCCGGCCACCCATCTACATCCACATTCTCTATTTGCTCTTCTGCTTCTCCTTCCTTCCTCCACAGCTGCTTCCCGTGCTCCATCTCTTCAGCGATATTTGTGCTACTTTCACGAGCAGCCCTTTGGTTTTTATTACTGTTCTCATCCTACCCAAACCAAGGCTGGGTTGTGTATATGTTTGATCTGCTTCTACTGTGTCCCTACTGGGGCCCTTGAGGCCTGTAGGAAGAAGCTGCCTCACCTCAGCAATGGGTGCCCCTCACTTGGCTCTCCCTCTTCCTTCCACAGCCATCATTTTACATAGTACTTTCCTGCAAATCTGACATTATTACTTCCTTTATCCTGACTAGTGAAAAGGGGCACCTTTGGCATTTCCCATCATGCATCTGTTGTCTTACCACTGAAGTGGCAGAAAATCTATATTCCATCTGCCTCTTATGTAGGCTTCAAATCTTCAATTACTACAGAATTGATTAGGTTTTTGTCCTAGGTTGCTGATATGCTATTTCTAAAGCTCTTGGGATTTAAGTAGCAGGAGTATCTTTGATAACATGAGAATTAATTAGCTCTGGGCTGTGTAGGCACAGGCTGCTCATTGGTTTCCCCTATTAATCTGTGCATCACCACAAGGTCATGGCCTACCAGCAAGGGTCCAACAGACTACTGTAGGTGTCTTTCTCCTTTGACGGCTACATAGTGTCTCTTTGACTCCACCTACTCTCTCCTTCTCTATCGGCTTGGAATTCCCACCTTGCCCTATTCTGCACTGCAATAGGCCCAAAGCAGATTCTTTATAAACCAATGGTATTTACAGCATGCAGATGGAAATTCCACATCAGGCCTGTCCCAGTGATCAGGTATACAGAGAGAGCAAATGCTCTAGTGGGCGGCAATTAAGGAAGGAACTCACAGCTGATCATGGACCATCTTGGAAGAAGAGATGGAAAAATTATAAGAGCCAGAAGTTAGGAGGACTGGACCAAAAACAGTGTTTCTGGACACCACAGGACCACTGCCCCAATGAGTTCGCAGCTGTGATACCTGCACAAGAGCAGATACCACACTTAGCCTTTGAGCGTGAATCGGGGAGCGCCTTACAAGCCCCCACCCCTAGTTGTGTGGCAGCTTCTTGGAAAAGGAGAGTCCATTTTTCTTCAAGGATGTGGCCTCTGTTAGGCTGACCATGCTCCAATAGAAGGCCCTACACCCTTGAGTACAGAGTAGCACAAATTGGAATCAGTGAGCTATATAAAGGAGGGAGGGACCTGAAGCTTGGAGAGTATAGGGATAGAGGGGTAGAACTGGGAGTAGGGTGTGGAGAAATTGCAGAATGAATAGGATAAATTATGATCAAAATACATGCACATGAATGAAATTCTCAAAAACTCAATAAAAATATTATATTAAAGAGTACATGTCATTGAGCTCCTCATCCAGGAGGCTCCTTCACATTCCAGTATCTAGTAGCCTCAAAATGGGGCTAAGACACCATAAAAATTAAGTACATGATTGTAGGATTGTGGCCTAGAACCACAGGCTTCAGTTCATCCTTAGATCTTTAGAGAAGAAGACTAAATTAATTCATTGACCAGAGACTCCATCTGTCTTGTTTACATAATGAATCCACCCCCCCACCAAAAAAAAAAATACCTGGTCCTTGGAGCCTGCTTCCTGGATGGGGGCACACTTTCGTGAGTATCCTGATGGTCCACAATGAGCAAGTACAGAATCTTTCTGCGTGTGTCTGGCCATTGGGCTAGCCCTTCTGACATGTGTCCTTTGTATCCTCAAATATAAAGATATTGTGACAAGCGTTAATGTTTCTGAGCTCGAGCCTGGCTAAGTAATTTATTCCATTTTAAAGGGTTGTGAGGTTTCTTGAGTTTAGAGTCAGTTATTAAAAACGGTGCGTGGCTTGGCACCTGGGGAGTGAGCTCGGCTCCTGATGGAGGAGCGGATTTACTGGGGAACGTGTTACCGTACTACAATAGTTACACTACTGTAACTGTGGAGTGCTGAATGGCAGACCTGAATGGCTGCACGCCCACAGGGGCTGAAACAGAATGCTGCTTCTCAAGGACCTTACGGTGTCTGGTTCTTATCCTATTTAACTTGGTACTCTACTGGCTGCGCCTTCTCACCGCGGCCATGTACGTCACCCTTACACAAAATGAAAAACCAAACCAAAGCAAACCCATGGAAGGCAATGCCTTCTTCCCACTTACTGCTGCTCCTCTTGAGAGAATCCATCCCTGGCTTTTCTTTCATGTCTCAGCCTCAACATCTTTGCTCCCAGGACCACCTAATCCAGGCCTTCTGATGACTGTCTTGCCCCCGCAGTCAATGCTTAGTATGTTTTATGGGTTGGCTCCTCAGCGGTGTTTCACGTTGACCATTTTCATTTCTTACTACACCACAACCTTCCCTGCCCTCATGTCTGTAATGTCACCCTGCTTCTCTGTGCGCCACGCCTTCCCTGGTCTCCTGTAGTATCTGCTGCTGACCCCTTAATGGTTCTGAACTGCACCCACTGTCTGTGCCTTGCTCTCCTCCGAGTCCTAGCTCACTGCTGTGGTTGGATTGGGTTTGAGCCTATGCTTCCCCTTTCTCTCAGTGGTGGGTGTCTCAGAGCCTGTTGTTGGACTGGTGACACGGAACAGTGAGGCCTGGTGGGATAGTCCTCAGGTCCCTAAAAGCCAACTCTCACATGGATTTCCGGTAGCTCTCTGGGGACCATTGAGGTGTTTCTTGAAGGAAGCGTGTTTTAATGTCGCCTGAGCCCGAGTCCTGAGCTGGTTTCAGTGTCCTGTCTGGTGATGTCATCTCCATGTGTCCTTACCCTCTCAGTTATCAGTTGTTATGATGTTCTTGCCAGAGCTGGGTTGAGGCTGGCACCATGTCATGACATTGCCAGAGCGGCAAGTTAAATACGATACACATCTTTTCTTTATAAGGCGGGTTGCCTCGTGGGTCTGGCTATAACAAAGCTGGACCTTTAGCCAGTTTTACACCCATGACTGTCTTATCACCTGCTGGATGCTTGTCTGTGGCTTCTCCAGTCTTCTCTCCTCACTCTAACTTCACATCCAATCAGTCATCACTTCCGGTTCCTCCTGCCTCACGGCCCTACATTTATGTCCTCTGCCTTAAGAAACAGCCCTGGGTTCACCTCACAAGTGATCTGTCTGCTGCTAGCTGTAAGACTACTCAACCCGTTCTTTATCCCATAGCCAGAGTGATATTTCCTCAACAGATGCAGTTTGTAGAGCTTAAACCTAGATTGGATCTGGTCCATGGCAGGTAACAGAGAATTTTTTTTTTTTTTTTTTTTTTTTTTTGCCAAATGAGTGAGTAAGGGCTAGGGAGATGGTTCAGTGTGTAAAATGTTCACTGTGTAGCCATGAGAACCTGAATTCAGATCTCTAGCACCCATAAGAAAGCCAGGATCTTGGGGTTTTGTGTGTAGTAGAAAAAGCAAGCTCCAGGTTCAGCAAGAGATTCCCCTCAATAAATAATGTAGAGACTGGTCTAGGAAGACATTTGGAGTTGACCTCTGGTTTCTACATGCACCTGAATGGGCAAGTGTACCCACACATACTTCTAACACACACACACACACACACGGAATAAATGAACGAAGAGCAAATGTGACATTTCTCTTAGATTGTAAGCTTTTTGACATGGTTTCTGGCCTCCTGACCTGGATAAGTACCCTCTTCTCTCTGACACTGAATAACTCACACCCATTCTTCATCTGCAAGAAACACCCTTCCTTGCCACAGATTCAACTTCCGGGAAGCCTTTCCTGCTCCACCTTCTATATGGTCCTATGTCATCTGGTCCACCTATGGCGTACTTACTAGATGTTATTGCCAGCGCCAACAACACACACCCACTGGTAGTTTCAGAGCAGCCCCAGTCACACCACATTCCTGGCAATACTTGGTGTAGCCAGACTTTCAATTAAAGGTCTACTCGGTGTAAAATGGTATCTTATTGTAGCTAGATTTCCATATTTCTAATTTTTTAATGAGGTAAGTGATCTTCTCAAATGTTGACTAGCCATCGTCTCTATTGTTGGATAAAATGCATGCATGCATTCCCCCATGGCAGATTGTTTTTCTTTTTCATGTTTCCTTGTAGAAGGTGATCCTATATTCTGAAGATCAGTCCTATAAAAGTCCCCAAAGTCACGAAGACATTTTTCTGTATTTTGCTTTGAAAGAGCTTGTTTTTGCCTTTTATATTTGTGGGCATCTTATAATTGCCATATCACTTCTCTTGGAGAGCAGCCTCTATGAGGATAGAAAGCATCGTCTTGATTCATGTTGATACCCATCTGGATGTGTCTCACACATCTGGAGACACTCTGGAGGGGATCCAATGAGTGAGCAAAGTGGCTGAGGTAGAAGCAGAGTGGTAGAAGAGCTCAGAGATACGGAGAGATGCTTTCTAAGTGATGAAGGAAGAGACCGAGTTGATAGTGGTCCTCAGCCCTGGTTCCACATTTGAATCTCTTAGAGACTCCTTAGGTGTGCTCCGGAGGGCTTCATCTAAGATGTTCTCTGCCTCTGGTCTGAGGTGTGGTTTGGGCAGTGTGTGAGGTCAGGATGGTAGCGCTGGGTTTTGAGGGAAGATGAAATGCTGGTTGAGAACACAGATGGGGGTATTAGCAGACTTGGGTTTGAGTTTCAGTTTTGCCCTCTTGAACCTGTTTTCTTAGCATGTGTATGATAAAAAAAAATCTATCCACCCTGCTTATGACAGTCAGAGAGACAAGTAGTTCCTAGAATGAAATGTGCTTTAAATGATTTTCATTTCCTTTCCTCATTTTCAAGGCTAGTTCTCATTTGAGGCTGACTTTAACGGTAGTATCCAACATGGTACCTAGGAGAGATGGGTCAGTGAGAGGGAGTGGAGGATGAGGACTAAGGGGCTGGGGCTGGGAGGGTAGGCTGTGAGAAGTTAGTGCTGGTGGCACGTCCAGGATGGGTGTGAGGAATCTTCCAGAAGACGACTGAGTGGTCAGGATGCAAAAGGTGTGGCTTCTCTTGGTTTTCACAGACACTGCCATCCTTTCGGCTGCTCAGTAGGGGTCTCCTAGAGTTCTTGTGCCCTGTATCTCTGTGTCTGTCTCTCTTTCCAGAGCAGCGCCCCCTCCTCTTTCTCTCTCCAGAGTAGTTCTTAGGATTAGGAAAAAGATCAGGCAGAGAGTTGAGGACCAGGACAGCAGAAGCAAGAACTGATTGATGTTCATCCACATCAGGAGAGAGTGATAGCTGGGCCCAGAGAGGAGGACTGTGAAGCTTTATTGGATATTTGGGTAGCTGTGTGACCCGGCCTTATGACTCTGAGAGAAATGGAGTGGGGAGGGCTGTGGAGATATCTCAGTGGTTGAGAGGATGCTCAGCTCTTGCAGAGGATTGGTCTTCCATACCAAGCACCCATGTTGAGCATCTCACAACTGCCTGTAACTCCAGCTCCAAGGGATGCCTCTGACTTCTTCTTCTGGCCTCCAAGGGCACCGCACTCACATGTAGCCATCTGCCACATACACAATTAATACTAACGTAAATCTTTAAAAACAGAGTGGAGGGTAGCGGTAGGACCAATGCTAGTTGCCTTCCTGAAGTGCTAAACCTTTTAGATGGCCATTTAACATTGCACAGTGTCAGCGGGGAGGAACTGAATCTGCCATTCGAGCTCATTCCAGTAGTTATAGTAGCCCTCAACTCTTTGGGCCAAGTTGGGTGGAAGGAGCCTGGAAGTTCCTGGTCAGTTCAGGAGGTCCCTCAGATATGTCTGTGCTCGTATCTTCAACTGCACACCTCACACAGCCGTCTGGCTCTTCTACAGACATCTTCCTGTCACTGTGTTCCAAACAGAGGTCTTGCTATTCCTGCCCAGCCTGTCCGTCTCCGGTTTCCTGGTTCTGACTCAATGGTTTTCTAATTACTGTGTTGCTCAAGTGAAAAGTTAAGTGTTTGACCTGGACCCCTCCCTTTCCCCTTATCACCACCATCCTATTTATTGGTATGTTTTAGGACTGGCCTCCCGAAATGGACCTTGCCTTTCTGTTCAGCTCATTTCAGCTGCTCTCCATGGGTGCTCCACCCTCCTTTCTTCCCGGAACCCTCTCCCTCATCGTCTTTCCACCATGCTACCTGTCTAGCTAAGCATGTGCACAAACACAACCAGGAAACTCGTAATCTGTACAATTGGGCGGGGTTACAACTTTCAATGCTTCCTTTCTTCCAACCTTTGCTCTTTGTCTTTGAGAACATCACTTTTCTTCACCTGGCTGCTAAGACAGTCCACAAGCACCAGGCCTAAGTTCCTGCTTCAGTTACTTTGATTATCACATATCTTCGTGGGGCTTGCATTTCCAGAACAGGCAGAAATTTGGAATGTGTTCATGAAACATAACTCATGGAATCAGGGTCTCAGACTCCAGCCGGCCTCTAGGTTATTCTTAGTTTTTCTGACTATAATGGGGATTTTTCTTTTGATAAAGCCACTATGGCATGAACACTTGACCACAGTGTCGCTGGTTCAGCTGTTTCTTATTTCTGTTAGATTGCCAGGAACCTGACTCTTTGGGATCTTGTCGATAACATTCACATTTATAGATCATTAAACTAGGCTGTAATTGCATTAGATTTATGATGAAGGCCACAGTTACAATGACCATACCTGATCAAGTTCAAATTAGAATTTGAGTTCTGTCAAATCCATATGTGATCTCCATTAGGTTAATTACTTGAAATTTAGATTTCCTATTAAATCCAAATATGTAATTACCATTGATAGACCTTCGCAGAGGTTCCTGTTCTAATGTTAAAATAAATGGAAAATTAAAAGCCAGGTTGTTTTACTGCTTGTTTTCATCCTGAGACCTAGATTGGTTCCCATTACTTCCAGCATTCACTAATATATGGAATAAAATATATATGGAATTATATATATATTAAATATAGAATAAAATACATATTCCAGCTTTTAACTAAAATAGACACTGCAGGGTCCTTTAGACTCAAAACAAATTAATCTGAGATAAAATAGATTTTTGAAATACTTTCCTGGACACCCAGAAGGGAAAGGAAATCTCCGAGCTTATTTTTGCATTTGTTACCTTAATGTTCCTCATTGGGTGGGTTAGCGGTGATTTGTGGGCAGACATACTCTTTTTTTTTAATTTATTTATTTATTATGCATACAATATTCTGTCTGTGTGCATGTCTGCAGGCCAGAAGAGGGCGCCAGACCTCTTTACAGATGGTTGTGAGCCACCATGTGGTTGCTGGGAATTGAACTCAGGACCTTTGGAAGAACAGGCAGTGCTCTTAACCTTTGAGCCATCTCTCCAGCCCCCCAGACATACTCTTGAGGCAGACCTCTTCCATGAGAGAAAACACAACATTGCAAGTGATGGAGCCCTTGAACTATGGGACAGTGGTATGAGGCAGTGGCCCCATGGGAAGTGGCAACGTTTGAAGCCTGTAAAAACTAAGTTGCAGGTTGTTGGCATTTGCCTGCCTTCTCAGCAAGGAAGCAAAGCAAATTATTTCTGGAGGCAAGACCCTCAATTTATCCAGAGAAGACGATCCTCATAGATTGAAGTCAACTGTGCCTAAGCTCATCCTTGACTGTCACCAAACACCCAGAGCCTCAAACTCCAGGGACATGCGTGAAAGTCAGCAGAATGAACACACTGCAGTTGGGGGGAATACACAAATGCCCTACAAGTAATTGTAGTGGAAGTATAAAACTAAGTACCCCCTCCCATTTCTCTCTCTCTCCTTTTTAAAGACAAGGTCTTAATTCAGAGGACAAGGAATAGAAAACTATTTGAAAGAAATTGCAGTACCACTCTTCCCAACAGCAACCATGGAAACCACACTCGGTGGGACAGTATCTCCAAAATGCAGAGAATCGCACTGAAGGAGTACACTTCCGATAGGCATTGTTGAAGAGAATTTTATTTTACTTGATTTTCCCTCTTTTAAAATTTTCTATTTTTTGAAAATTTTATAGATGTATGCCATGTATCTTAATTATACCCATCCTCCATCCTCTGCCCTCCCAGTTTCAAGTCAGATTTTTGTTTCTTAAAAAAAACCCATTGAGTCCAATCTTGTGCTGTCCTTGTGCACATACGCTGTAGGATTATCCACTGGGAAATGGGGAACCTGCCACTAGCACAGCATAATGACCATTGGGCCTGTCTCCCTCAGCAGCTATCAAAAATCAACAGCTCCGCAGCTGGGAGCGGGGACTGGGGAGCCCCTCCCACCTCCCTGCTGGAATCTATAACTGGCTTGATCTTGTGAAGATGACCATAGTTATGAGTTCACGTGTGCAGCAGCCATGTGACATTCAGAGGACAGCATGTCACAGCACTCTTCCCAGTCCTCTGCTTCCTCTGTTCTTTCTGCCCGACGTCTGTGACATCCCCTGAGTCTTGGGTGTAGGGGTTGATAAAGATGTTCCATCTGAACATCCATGGTAATTTATTCTCAGTACTTTAAAAAATGTTTGTCTCTTTATTAGCCACTACCCACTGTAATAATAACCTTCTCTACCCAACATTGAGATCAACACAAATCTATGAATAGAAACATAAGTATTTAGAAGGATTTTGACAAAAAAGAAAAAGCAACTAAATAACACCAAATTT
This sequence comes from Microtus ochrogaster, assembly GCF_000317375.1. Taxonomy (NCBI): domain Eukaryota; kingdom Metazoa; phylum Chordata; class Mammalia; order Rodentia; family Cricetidae; genus Microtus; species Microtus ochrogaster. The sequence goes on along the minus strand of NW_004949101.1, from coordinate 18,289,672 downwards.
TCACTTCATGGACCTATGAGTTCGCGAGTCACATGTTTACAGTATCAGCCATGACATTCTCTCCCATGGAGCAGACCTCAAATTCAATCAAGAGTGTAGTTGGTTACTCCAGAAACAGTCTCGCCACTATTGCACTAGTGAGCACATGGTTGCTGGTGAGCTGGAATTGTAGTATGCAGGGTCCAGCACTGGGTAAGGTCTCTTATGTCTTTTCTCTTCCAGCAGCCTGCATAGCCTCTTCTAGCAGAGGGAGAGCTTCTTGTCAATCCTACATTGTAATTGCCTCGACGGGTCACCAGTCTAGGGTTAGTGAACCCGTCTGGCAGGTCAGTTATTCCAGGGTCC
>NW_004949101.1:18254829-18283497 GCF_000317375.1 Microtus ochrogaster | reverse complement strand
TCCTAACATAATTAGGGGTGTGAGGTTCTCTGCAGACTCCCCTAGGGTGATGGTTTCTGCAATGATTTTAGGAGAAAATTGGCTCCTAACACTACATTATTTCTCTATCTCTTAAATCTAAAGTGAATGGCATCGTGCTGAAGAGTGTTTTAAGAAAGATGATTTAGTAAAGAAGGTCTAAGGTGTAAAAAGTAATTATGGGCTGGGCGGTGGTGGTGCACGCCTTTAATCCCAGTGCTCAGGAGGCAGAGACAGGTGGATCTCTGTGAGCTCGAGGTCAGCCTGGTCTACAGAGTGAATTTCAGGACAGCTCCAAAGCTACAGAGAAACCCTGTCTCAAAAACCAAAAAAATAAATAATAATAATAATAGGCAAAAAATGTAAGATTAAAGATAAATTTAAAAGCCTATTATCTGAATGAATGAATAACGATAATGCAATAATAATGACAACAATGATGTCTTTAATAAATATATGCTAGGATTGAGGAAAGTTTAGAACTAAAGTATTATTGAACACAAGCATGAAAAATATTCAGAAGTTACTGGGAAGTTATGATTGTAGGATCCTTGTTTGGGGAGTAAAGATACTACTTTTTACTCTATTAACTATACCATGTAACCGTAAAAAAGAATAGAAGTAGGGGGCATAATGTCTGAAGTGGTCAAGAGAACTATGGAATAAGTACACTAATGAAAATATATTGCAAGCAATATAAAAAAAATAAAGCTGGTTATGTTGACACCCAGGAAGACCTGGGTTCACTACTCCTCACCACACAAGACAGGTATGGTGTCACATGGCTGCAATCCCAGCACTGAGAGATGGAGACCAGAGGTAGAACACTTAATTAGCAAGTGCAGTGACCTGAGTTCCATCTTAGCATCACCACAAAAATAATAAAATAAATGGAAAGGAAGATGCTTGGAAAAGAAGTTCACAGCATAGAGAAAAAGGACAGGAAATGGGAACGAAACGGTGGAAACAAGTTGAGAAATATCACTGATGTACTGAACTCACTACTAAAAGGCAAAGTTGAATACTCCCAACAGCTATTCCTACTAGAGTGACTATGCTAGTCTTAGACTGGGATCTACGGTAGGAATCAGTATTGTGAATTAAGTGTGAAATGATGAAAGCTTAATTTACCAGAGAGACACGAGCATATAAGTTACCTAATAAAATAGATGTAAATAAGACAAAACTGAGAAGACACAATAAAACCTTTCAACTCCAACTCTCTATATAGGCATTTCAACTTATTCATTTCAATTAGATGTAGATCAAACTGGAAAATGCTTTAAAATTTAAATATGCACTCTAAATGAGTTTGATTTAATGAACATATGTTGAATATATATAAAACACCATAGAATATGTATTAATTTCAAGTTTGCATGTACTACTTACAAAGGTTGACCAGATACCTGGAATTGCTGCAGTACAAGATGAAGCCCCTGGATGAAAAATTCGAAGTCCCCACACCTTCCTCTACTTTCTAGATTTATCTCCCACCATACTTTTCTACATCTATGTACTGCTAACTGATCTTCATATGAACCCTACATTCTCAGCTCAGATCCCTCCTTGGTATATGTTTTCCTACTAAATCATACATATCTCAAGACTTTGTGTACTCAAGGACAGTGTCTACTCTCTCCATTCTTCTAGATTACTTGTTTGTTAACTATTAGTAGTAGTATATGATGTATGTTTATCAGTGTTCATTTGCTACCTGTGCAGAAGTCGGAGGACAGCTTTGTGGAGTTGTTCCTCTCCGTCCTCCTTTACGTGGGATTGAACTCGGGTTGTCAGCCTTGTATGGTAGTCCCTTTCACCACCTGAGCCATCTCACTAGCCCCCTGTATCATTTTTCCCACCTGTCTTGAACTAGTTTTGTGTCAGACTTTCTCTTTGATAGACTGTAAGAGCTCCTGAAGATTTAATTTTTTTTTGCTTGTTTGTTTGCTCCCAGAGCCCAGTGAATACTCTAAAATGGTTATTGACTCAGATTGGACATTATTCAAATGAGTATATTCCATTGGATTGGCCTGGGGGATATCATATTTTTTCTAGGGTATCCAGGTACTCAAGAACCATGTTAGAGGGGGAGCAGAGTTATATGAAGACGTCTCCATAATTGCTAACAAAAATCAAGAGATTGTGAAAACCAAGGCCTGCTTTGGGCATCGTTACGAATGTGACTGGCGTCATGTAGACACATCATGAAGTAATTAGCTAGGGATTCTGACTGTTTACCCAGAGATAGATTTGCCTCCCACTTAAGCAACTGGGCTGGGTGACTTTGTTGATGGAAACTTTTGATAATGAGGTCACTCCTTGGGGGAAATTTTCATTATGCAGTTTTTGAAGAATTCTGTTTTGTATTTCTTTGACTAATATTTATCTTAGTAGGTAGTTTAGCTGTTGGCAGAGCAAATGTTTGGGATATCTTCGTAAATGATGGTGATGTGTTTGAAAAGTTATTCTGGACCTGCTGTTTCTGGTGACTGATATCCTGCTCATTTGTGCTGGATTGTCATAGTAAAACCTGCATGTAGGAAAATACTTATCCTTTTGTTCTCAGCAGCAGGATATAAACTTTATATTCTACTTTACTTTATTCCCCAAACTAGATTAGGTGATTAACTAGCCATTTATAAGAAGATGGACAAAACTGTCATGTTTTCATTTTGTTAGAAATCACCCATCTATCGGGAGACCTTTCCAACTGACCCCAACTCATAAAAACAGAGAATGAAATAAGGGCCAACTCTATAAATTTACCAACGGAGATAAGATTGATTGAACAGGTTGAAAGTACTATAACTTGAGGACAGCCAGCTGATGCCTTTGGAGATTTGATTTATTTCAAAGCTAGATCTAACTTAGTTGCAAGCATATTCTGAATTATTCAAGAAAGTTGAGTTGTGTAATGTTGCTGAGAAGTACCAGCCATTTACAATATCTGAAAGATATGGGCCCAAGAGATCAATTGACCAGATTTGAAGATGGGCAATACTGACATACACCTGTCTCCTAACTGTCAATAAGAAGAGGGGAGAGAGGAGGCTAGATTCTAGGATGGATCTGCGCTATACAGCCTGGCTTATCTACACCATGGGGAATTACAGAGTAGCGATCCTCTGGAAACGGTGTGCATTAATTTTGTTTGTCTGTTGGTCCTCCTGCATAAAGGGCATTGACTTGAACACCGGGAATGCAAAATGGAGTAAGACATGGTCTCTTGTCTCAATAGGCTCACAGGTTTTCTGGAAAGGCAAAAGTAACAACTATCATAGAATTCTATACATAATATAATGGCAGTGCACACGAAGGACCAAGAGGAAGGCCAGGTAACTGGGTTTCAGTGCATTAGGGACACATCCTGGAGATGTTCCTGCTTATACCAAATCTTAAAGGAAGAGGGGTACACAAAGGGGTTTGGAAAGTGTCCGAAGAAAAAGGACTTCTAATGTGGGATTAATGAATAAACTTAATGAATAAAGAAACTGTTTTGAACCTATATCAGGGCAAAACTTAGTTAGGCTGGGGAAACTAAACTGAATGCTGGGAGAAAGAAGGGCAGAGTCAGAGAGAAGCCATGTAGTCCCGCCGGAGATAGATGATGGAACTTTTCCCAGTAAGCTACTGCCATATGGCGATACACAGATTAATAGAGATGGATTAAATTAAGATGTAAGAGTTAGCCAATAAGAAGCTAGAGCTGATGGGCCAAGCAGTGATTTAAATAATACAGCTTCTGTGTTATTATTTTGGGGCTGAGCAGCCGGGAACCAACAAGCAACCTCCCTTCAACAGACGTCAGGCCAAGTCTCTGCAGGAAATGATGGGCGTAGACTGTGAAGAACATTGCAGATTGGGCAATCTGGATGGCACATTCAGATTTGCATTTACAGTCAGTTCCTTTTCTTCTCACAGTAGTAGAGAAGGGGCTGAAATTGTCAAGGCTAAAGCCAGTAAGACAGTCCAGAAGGAAATCACAAGGCCTTGACAGTACAGAAGGGAGGAACATAGAAGGGATGAATTTGTGCTATTTTCATGCAGAATCAGAATGGATCCAGTAACCAATTGGGTGTGGGTAAGGAGGGGTCAAGGAAAGAAAGCTGAGTGTGAGGAGCAGATGAAGTTCTAAGTGAGTGTGTATTGGCATGAGCATGGCCATGTCAAGGATCCCAGGACCCTAGACCCAAGATAGCAAGATCAGGCTAGAAAGAATGGGCTTCCAACAGTCCAAGCATAGATGTGGATGGTGTATGCAGAGAGATCATCTGTAGCTTCCTCTTCCCAGATGACTGCAGCCTGAGACTACCCCCGATCCTGAGGCTGCTCCCCATCCTGAGATTGTCCCCTATCCCTCCCCCATCCTGAGACTGCCCCCTTATCCCGAGACTGCCCCCTTATCCCGAGACTGCCCCTTATCCTGAGAGTTCTCTCCTGCAATGATACTCTAAAAAGATTAGGTACCTGCCTCCTTCTCATTCCTGCTGTATATAATAGATGTCCTGAGCTTCTGGGCATCTTCTGTGGTGATTCCATCAGAGAGCACAGCCCATCCAATCTCTGCTTTTTAGTATTCGTGTCCACTGTTTTCCTTATTCCCTGTCTCCCCAGTCAGATCAATCCCAAAGTCATGCTGGTTGAAGTTGAGGCTAATTCTAAGATGTCTGGATTGACTCATTGAAATAGCATTATTTAACAACAAAGAAAAACAAAGATTAGCTTGTTCGTCTGTTTTTGGAGAAGGATGAAGGTAAAGTAAGAGTCATTAAAGAACTGATGTTTGAATGTGTGAACTTGGCAAGCCTGTGAGATTGTAGGAGAGCAGGAGGCATAGCAAGTGAGGCTGTGAATTTCCCAGTTACTGATAGATAACACGGACACACATCAGCAAGGGCACAGCAAGTTTGATTGAGTGGTTATCCTGGAATGTGGCACACCACAGTTAGAGTGAGTCTTTCTCTGTGCAGTCAGGATAGAGACCTTGGTCTTGTGGAACACATTAGGAATAAATGGAGCAAAATCCTGAAGATAACTGACACAGGGCCTCACTTGTAGTAAGTGCTTGATAAATATTATTAAAATTTATTTCCACTGGAGGAGTCCTGGGTACTCAAATAAAAAAACAAAGTGGACAGTTCTGATTCCTGTTTCTGAGGCAGCATGGCCGGTTGTCTCACTTTCTGCTACTGTGGCTTCCCCACCAAGACAGATGGTGCCCTAGTGAACTGGTGACCCAATGGAAACCACTGGAGTCAATGGAAGAAGTCATTTTGATTAAGTCTACAGTGGTCAAAGAGGAGGCCATGTAATTATCTGCACATCTGATTTGAGCTAGAAGTCAAGGCTTTGCATGTTTAATTGAAGGCTCAGACCACAAGAACAAAACTCTGAGGTCAAATCTAGGATTCGTGGTTGACACTTTGTGACCTCAGGAAAGCATTTCCCCATCCCCAGTTGCCAAATCATATGGCAGCCATGACAAAATATGCCTCTTCGACTGTGGTGGGAATGAAATGTGAACCTTTTTTTTAATGTTTTTTTTTTTGTTTGTTGTTTTTTTATTTTTCGAGACAGGGTTTCTCCGTAGCTTTTGGTTCCTGTCCTGGAACTAGCTCTTGTAGACCAGGCTGGCCTCGAACTCCCAGAGATCTGCCTACCTTTACCTCCCGAGTGTTGGGATTAAAGGCATGTGCCACCACCGCCTGGCTTGGTGTGAACCTTTACTTTGCAGTGTGATCACCGCAAGTGATTACAACCATGTCTGAAGGCACCTCTGGGAGGCAACTCAGTAACTCTAATAGTCTGAAAGAGCCAAGAAATAGAGATTAAACACATTTGGCTTGATGGTGGAGTCTATTTCAGAGGGTGTGGCCATCCAAGGCAGTAATCTGGGACCTGGATCATCTGTCCAGGTCCTGTAAAAGCCCAGGACAGCACCCTTCTTCACCTGCTTCCTCTTGGTCCTCCTTGTGTCTTCTAGGATTGAACGATTTTTCTCCTCAGACACAGGCTTTCATGGAGGAAGTCCCCCATTGTACCTTTCTCTTCAAATGCACTGCTCTTGGGGTGCACTTCTTCAAGAGGGCAATCTTCAGGGTTATGGGTCTGGACCTATACTTTGGATCTGTGTTGTCTGAGGTTTCTGTCCTGACTGGTTCCCACAATTTTTAGTCCCAAAGAAATTACACAGAGGTCTACATTAACTATAAACTGATTGGCCTATTAGCTCAGGCTTCTTAGTAACTCTTATAATATTAGCCCATTATTCTTGTCTATCTTGCTTCTTCTGTGGCAGGCTCACAACTGCAGAAGAATGGGCTTCCTCCTTCCCAGAATTCTCCTGCTCCCAGTGACCCACCTCTACTTCCTGTCTGGTTGTCCTGCCTATGCTTCCTGCCTAACTACTGGTCAATCAGTGTTTGTTTAAAATATAATTGACAAAATACAAACCATGGCCCCACACCAGATCTGTATCTCGGTCTCATACCTAAAGATCTAGTTCAGGCATCAGGGGGAAGAAGAGATGTGTTCCTTCCTTGAGATGGAATTCCTTGAAGAAGTTGAGACATTTCTCTGAGACAGGTCGGCAAACTTCCCAGCTGAGCTAGGGCCACAGCTCTGCACACCTCTGGCTGCCCCTGCTGAGGTAGAAGGCTCTTCTGAGATCTGTGGTGAAGGCTTCTAGCTGCTGGAATCTTCCTGAGGTGGTGCTCACCCAGGACTCTATAGCACATCCTGGCAAAGCTCTCCCTCCATACACCAGTTGGGGAGCTGAGACATTTTCTGTAAACCAGCAAATGACACCCTTTGGTCAGATAAAACCCTTATCTGGCTCCCTCACATGATAGATAGCATTGCCACTGAAGACATTACTCACTGATTAAGGGAACACAATTGTCACTGCAAGTAAGATAACAGTCTTCTAGGAAAATAACCAGGCGTACTTTTTTCTGTTTTCAAACAAACAAACAAATGAAGAAGGATGCTTAAAAGCAGCCCCACACTAGCTCAGAACTGAGTATAATAGAGGGCTATTTATTTAGGGGTAGACTCACAGATCACAATCCTCTGCTGGAATGGGGAACAGCAACAAAACCCCACAGCCAGAAAAGAGGCCAGACACATGCTTTACATTGGCATAAATAGTATAAGAGGCCATGCCCAAGTGGGTGGGTAACTTAAAGGCTACTGGTGATAGGAATTCTTACAGCACCTCCCCCTTTTGTTTAAATAAGAAAGTTCTAAGCCTAATACAAAGTTATATGCAATAAGAACAAATATCAGCAGCCTGGTCTACAAGAGCTAGTTCCAGGACAGGCTCCAAAACCACAGAGAAACCCTGTCTCGAAAAACCACAAAAAAAGAACAAATATCAGATATAAAAATTAGAACTACAACCAGCATAAACAATATCAAGCAAGAAATGTTTCAATAATTATCCTATCCTAATGAATTTAAGTCTTGTATATAAATAACTTGGTCAAGTTATGAGAGGAAAGTAACTGCAACTATCTAGTCTTCAACCCCATCGAAAACCCCAAGAAGGGAAATAATATTATTTGAGTAAGAAGGAAGTACAATCAAGCAACTTCCAAAATGTGTAAAAATGACAGAGATAACTGGCTTCCTGGGCAATCACCCAAAGTCTCATTTGGAGCAACCAACTTTGGCTAAGGCCTAGAGTAACTGACAAACCATTTTCAGAGGCAGGAAACTTCAAAACCATCTTACAATGATGTCTTGATAAGATTTGACAGTATTTTTTCTTGTATCCTGCTTGTCCTGTCCGGACATCATGCATTTTGTCAGTGGTCAATGCATGGGCAGTTCCTTGCCCAAAGGTCAGTTTTGCCAAGAAGAAAACAAGCTTCAAGTGGAGTGTCTTTGGTGTTCAACATTCTCTTGGGAATAGATTGGTGCTGCCAGGAGCAATTGTGTCTCACTTCAACATAACCCTAAGTTATTTAAATGCCGTATTCTACAGCTCTTTGAAGTGGTTGAAGATTACCTATCTATGCAGAATATAATCTCTATGTATCTAAAGAACCTGATCAGTTCTTATATAGACTTATATAACTTAAAGACTAAGACTTCATAAACAACTGTGCAACAAATGAGGACAATGATCTCAAAATGTAAACAATGTATAAGTACCTTGATCAGAGGTAGAAATGTATATTGCAGTGTGATAAATATATATACAAAATGTCTTAAGCAGAGGTAGAAGCATGTGTAGATGAAAATAGCTCACAAGTATTCACTCTATTACTCATTAATATTATTAATGTGAGTAAGCTCACACTAATCTAATATCCCATCCAATTTTAAATTTTTTGACTGTGAAGGAACTAAGCATAGAGAACATAGACATACTAATTTGATAGAGAGTCTTGCCCATTAGCAGAGATTGTCTTTTGTGCTCCAGTTTAACTACATTAAAACACATTCAGCAGATATGTTCATCACTTGATCAAAATATCCATTACAATGAATATTATAAAAATTTATCAATATAGTGTCATACCCTTCAAAGTGATAAGGGATAAATTATTAGATTTAGAGCCAGCATTCCCATAGAGAAGAGCTAAATGTGTGTTGGGTGATTAATAAAATGCCATTGGGCTCCTCTTGGCTATAGGTTTTATGAAGTACTTGTTTTATACATAAGTAACAATATATCTGGGCAAGGAATTTTGTGTCATCCATTAGTAATTGTCTGGGGTTTTGTACCAAAAATCTGAGGTTGTGCAAGTTGGAGGAGGTAATCCAGAAACCCTCAGAACATTTTATATCTTTAAAAAGGACATAAGCTAGGGAATAAGAGAAGTCACTAGAGGCACTCTCAGAAAAACAATTCTGAAGATGTTAGGTCTGACATCTTGCAGAGAAAGACATGTGTTGGGAGAGGGCTTCCTGTAGTGCTCACTGGCCACTTGCTGCCTTTGTTCTGTGTGTGCACAGGGAACTCTGGCAGTTGAGTCAGCCATGGAAGAGTATCAGTACGGATTTACAGAATAACTCTGACTGATACCCTTGACGGGATACAGGATTCTTTCTTGATTCAGAGTCTGAGGAGGAATGTATTAATCATTACTATATTGGCTGATATTGGGGTAGATTTCTAAGGGCATCTAAGAATTGATTCACTCATCTCTAATTTCCACAACAATGCTGGGTGGCTTGGGGCTGCACTGGATGGGAGTCCAGGAGTCATTAAGTTGTCCTTAAGGGAAGAAAGCAACGATAGGAGCCATAGGCCAGGAAGCTAGAGCTTGTAGGAAACCTCGTGGAGAGAATTCAGTAGTGAGGGGAGAGGGGATGGCGATGTTGGGGAGCAGAATAGGATTACCAAAACGTGGACTGCTGGTGACCTGTTAAGCATTCAGCTTGCTTTGCTCAGTTTAGCACCGACAGCTGCAGGTGACTGGGCAGGTGTGAGAACACTGTACCTGTCACTCAGCTGGGACAGAAAAGCCTGTGTCCTGCTGGAATGAGACCAGGGCTGAAGGGAAGCTATGAATGTAGCTATTTGATAAAACGGAACTCTGTATCAGATCAGGTAAGAGTTGTCCATCTGGAAATGTCCATGACGTTGCTGTCCATCTGGACCTGTGTGTGAGCCAGATCACCAGAGATTCTAAGTGCTGAGTGGAAGGAACCCCAAGCCGTCTGGTTTACTGGGTCCCATGAAGCATTTGGATCTTCTTTGAAGCTGGGTCTGCGTTTCCAGGTAAAAAGTAATCTAATCAAGGAAGTCTGTCAGGAGCAAACCATGCATTTTCCCAGAAATGAGAGCACACAGGGAAAGGTGGCTCCTCACTTCCCCTTCTGCCACGAGGCCCATGTGGAGGCTGACTTGGCTCTGCTGTGTGCGAGAATGAGGTGTTATCTACACACATAAGGCATTTGGGGATCCCACCCATCTTACGACCGTGCCTCTGAGACAGGAGTGATAAGTGCCTGCCATTCCAACCATGGGTCTCTTGTTCCAGGGGACACCTTCTAGCTAATGAAGTGTCTTTGTACATTTTCTCTGCTTTTAAGGAGGGGAGGCTTCAGAGCTTGAGAGACTCAGGGTCATTTGAGAAAGCCAAAGGAAACACATCTCTTATCATGCAAATGGCCTTTCCTGTGGATGGAAGAGGTCTTTGTGTCTTTAGACTTCCGGTCCTATTAGCGTCTTATTCTCAGAGCTAGACGCGCTAAGGTAGAGAGGAGGCTGGGTGGCAGAACAGGGACGGCGCCCTACTCAGGCGGCACAAACAGCCTGTCTGACTAAAGAAATGCCCTCAGGCTTGACACAGGACTCAAGTGCTTTATCCTTGCTGTGTCCTTTCTGGGTAATCTCAGAAGATCCCTCCCTAGGAAGCAGGGCCCTGGAGCTCACAGCATTCAGTTATACAAATGGGACCCAAGAGGCAATAAGCATTTGCTCACTAGGCAGAAGTCAGAGCTGGGACCCCTCCCCTCAGGGAAGGGTAGAGCCCTCCAATCTCCAGCAGAGAGAGTTCTCCATTGTCAATCTGAACTCCCTGCTCCAGTGGGCTGGGTGCTGTTGGTGTTACTGGAGTAGAAGGTTTAGAACCCGGGCTCTGGTACCACTAACAAGCTAAGATACACATTCTCAATAAGTCAGTTTGAAAACACATAACAGCGGAAAGGAGAAGAGGGAGACTTCTTCAATATGACCAGATTGAGAAGAGGGGGAACAAAGGTCCTGGCACGAGGTTTAGCTTTAAACAGAGGGCAAGAGATGCCACAGCTAAGCAGTCCCCCTGTCAAGGAGGTATTATGGCTTCTCTTTTGGTGCTGTAGCAGAAACTCAATCCAGCCTTGTATTAGGAGGTCTCTATAGCACAGAGCTGATGTTTGGAAGGGTAGGGTCTGTGGTAGTTCTGGAAAATGCTGTCATGTGATCTTAGGTCTTTAGCATTGAGCTCTGTGGGTCCCACAGAGGACAGCATGTATCCTCACCCTAATCATAAGCTTCTAAACCCGTGGGCCCCTCTGTGTTGAGACATGGAATAAGGGAATCTTTGAGATGGTCCTCTGAGCTCCTCTGGGACCACAGGAAGCTGTGTATCTGTCTGCAGAATTCAGCACTTTCTTGCTAGGGTTTTCATCATTTCTATCTCTCTACAGTTTTTAGTTTCACAGCTTGTAGCTTCCCTGGCTCAGAGTGGAGCCAAAGATGTCTCAGTGCCTTTGGGTTTTGGTCATGTCCCTAAGGAGTAGTAGCAGGTGCCAGGGCTCTTCTGGTACTCCTTCAAGTATCCTCCTTCCTGTTGAGCATCCCTTTCATGGCACTGGGAAGGCTTTTCTAGCTGTATTTACATAAAGCCATCATTCTGAAAAGCACAGGTTCAAGTCACAATAATCGAAAGTTTCTCTGAGAAAAATGGTCCATGGGATAAAAACTATTCTACATCAAAGGACAACCAGAGCTAGAGCGTCATTTTAACGGCAAAAAGAGGTTCATTAGGACTGTTGCAACGGGGGAAAGAGAGTGTAGTATAGACCTGGGCTGGGATCAGGGTCCTGCATGAACAAGGAAGAATCTGGGGAGCATGGTGGGTACCAGAAAATGGAACAAGGCTGACAGGAAATATTGGGAGTCATGAGGGTTCTAGGCACACGCACCTACCAGGATTCTTGCTGATGATAAGGTGAAACACTGCACCTCACCTGGATGAGGAACCTGATTAGACATCAGGTGAGCAGATGCCCAGCTGTGCAGAATCCTTGCTGAAGCTTGATTTTTATCAAGAAGCAAAAGGGCTGGGACAGGGATTGGGACATCTGCTAAAACCTTTGTCCCTTTGTACTATGACAGTGTTATTTGGTTCCTTTTGGGTCCACAAGCCAATTTTTACAGGAGAGCAGTCTTAGAGATGGAAAGGTAATAATAGAAAATGTCAAATTCTGTGTGCTGCCAGTTCTTGTGGGGGGCCACTTGGCCGCTTGTTCGTTTCCTGGCTGCTCAGCCCAGAAATAATCACACAGAAACTGTATTAATTAAATCACTGTTTGGCCCATTAGCTCTAGCTTCTTATTAGCTAACTCTTACATCTTAATTTAACCCATGAGATCGTGGCCTATCAGCAAAGTTTCAGGGCTTCTGTCTCTGGTGGCGGCTCCATGGCTTCTCCTTGACTCCACCTTCTTCCTCCCAGTATTCAGTTTAGTTTTCCCTGTCTAGTTAAGTGCTGCCCTGCTATAGGTCCAAAGCAGTTTCTTTATTCATTAATGGTAATCACAGCATTCAGATAGGAATCCCACATAAGCCAGTCCTGCCCTGCACTTTGCCCCAGACCTGGATTTGCCCATGGAGAAATGAGCAGGTTGGAGGCAAAAGAGGTCTATCTTTAATAGTGAAATATGGGTTAGGAGTTGCACTAGGTGTTTCCATGGTTGGATTGGTTTAAGTAAATCCTGCCGGCATGCACTATCACAACCAACTGGATTGATTTAAGAATGGCAAGCAAAGCCAAACTCCCTGGCACTAATAAACCACTGCTTTGCTGAGAGGGCATCTGCATCCTGAGTCCTGGGTTGGAAATCTCTAAAAATGCTTCTGGTGAAGAGTTTCTTGTCATCATTAGACAGCCATGTTTACAGGTGTCAGCAAACAGATCCCATGTTTACTGGGATGTCGTTCAGAAAGTCCCCTTGCCAATGACACAGGCCGTCAGGACCAGGAGCTCTCTCCTCCTTCCATCTCAGACAGACAGGAAGGTCAACCTCAGACTGGAAGGTCAGCTCCACCACCTAGTGGCAGCGTGCCCACAGTTCAAACAAGTTTGCCCTGCTGAGTTAGTCAGCTGAGGCTCTTAGTGATGCAAAACCGAACTAAGACGGGGGAAGTAGATGTTATAAGATAAATGTGGTGTTTGTGTTCCAGCTCCGTGCCAATCCGTTCCTTCCACAAATAGTGGCTGCGCGTGCCAGTCAGTGTTCTAAAAGTGAAACATATGTTTTCCAATGTGCCCTATCTGTGACTATAAAAAGATGCCTGTTATAAAACTTGGGATGATTCATATTTTAGGGAGTAAGATGTAGGATTTGATAATGCATAAAAATGTATGGTGGGGCCAGAAAGCTGAGTTGCATCTTTGGTTCAGTGGGTTGCAGACTGGGTTGGTTGTGGTGGAGCCTGTTGTGCAGAAGCCACAGTGCGGGGTGAGTGGGCAAGAGCTCTCCCAGTTCCCAAGAAGTAGGTGCAGAAAGGGTCACAACTCTGTATTTACAAACTGAAAGCACAATCTAAATGATGAAATGTCCCTGTCAGAAACATTATTTAATATATATTATATATAATTAGATATAATCTCATGTTTGGACATTTTTTTTTTGTGCTGTTAGAAAAGGTAGCAGGGAATAAAGAGCCTCCTTTTCAACTCCCAGGGGATGTGGATTACCCTACTTTTAGAATTAAAAAACTTGGACTTGAATGTCACCTCCCCTGGCGCGCTTCCTAATAGTTGGAGATCTTACTTCCTCCTCACCTTCTTTTAGCTGAGTTATTTTTTTTTTCTAAAAATGCAAAAAACTTACAATCTGTAGGGAAAGAACCAATCCTTTTATATCTCCTTCACACCCAAAGAACCTTGAACCCCAAGAGGACACAACATGATACCCCACTTAACATCCCCCTTTTCTTGCATATATATATATATATATATATATATATATATATATATATATATAAACATACATATATATATATAAACATACATACACTTTTTGGGGGCTCTAATGATGTCACACTTAGCTGTAATATTTTCTTTTAAAATCAGTTTTAAGTTAGATATGGTGACTTGCCTGTAAGTCTAGCCTTTGCGATGCTGATGCAGCCTCACCAGTGTGAGTTTGAGCCCAACTTGGCTACATAATGAATTCAAAGCAAATTGCATCTGAGGTGAGACCCTGTTTCAAAGAACTAAAACCAAACTAAACTTAAAGCAAAACAACAACAAAAAATACCCCACTCATTTGTTGAGGTATAATTTAGTTATAACTAAACATCTATTTGAGTTTGTGTACAGCTTGATCAGTTTCAATAAACACCCATCTTGTGAAAGAAGCACCCCAACCGAGCCACCTCTGCCCCATCTCCATGCAGACATGATTCATTTTTTTTGTCACCACTTTTTTTTATTATTTTATTTTGGTTTTCTTCAAGACAGGGTTTCTCTGTGCAGCCCTATCTGTCCTTGAACTCATCTGTGGGTATACACACACCTTGGGAGACAGAGGCAGGCAGATCTCTGAGTTAGTGGCCAGCCTGTTCTACAGAGTGAGTTTCAGGACAGTCAGGGCTACACAGAGAAACTCTGTCTCAAAAAACCTAAAACCAAACCAACCCAAAAAAGTTGTTATCACCATTTAATTAGGCCTTTCTATAACAAAATTCATTAAATGGAATTTCATGTTGTATTATCTTCAGTATCTGATCTCTTTGGGTCACTGTAATTTTCTAGATTTGTTAGTCTTTTCATTTCTTTCTATTGTTGGACAATTGTATGGATACACCATGATTGAATACACATCCGACCCCCGGTGTCAATGTCCCGTCAAGCTGGCTGCTGGGAATTTTTGTGTGAACTTCCATTTTCAGTGTTCTTCCTTGGAAAACTGCTGGTCAGTGGCTCACTGCACATCTGTTCTCTTTAGTGACCTTGCCGTTCTCGGTTGCCCCCAGCAGTGGCCGAGACCTGCAGCTGCTCCACATCTTTCCAAGCCTCCTTTGCTTAACTTGGTTTTTCAAAGAGGCATCCTACTGGCTCTAGCCACTGCCCCAAAGCATCGAGCACCTTTTCCTGTTCCAGAGTCAGTGAGCCATCTTGTGCTCCCGTGGCTGCTGTTAGCTAATTGGGTAGTTTTTTTTTTGTTTTGTTTTGTTTTGTTTGTCTCGTCTTGCTGTGTCACTTAAATTTGTGACACACGATAACCACATAACTGTTGTGACACTGGCTTAGGACGTCTATCTAGGGGTGTTGAGAAGTGGGTTTTCTTTGATTTTGCAATGATCTTGTGTTTTGCTTATACCGTGACCGCCTCTTTCGTGAACACAAATTCATGGGAGCAAAATGTGTCACCAAGTGCTTGCTTCTGCTTCACTTCCAAACTGATTTCTCTTAAATATGTCCACTTGTCTCCTAACTTGAAATATCAATTAAATTGTTTTTATTATAAAATCTATTCATTTATGTGTGCGTGAGTGTGTGTGTGTGTGTGTGTATGCAGTGTACCTGTGCATGTCACACTGAGCAGGTGAAGGTCAGAGAACAACTTGCAGGAATTGTGTATCTCCCTTGTGTGGGTTCCGTGAATTGAACTCGGGTCATCAGGCTTGGCAGCAGGCCCCTTTGCCTGCTCAGCTACTTCATTGGCTCCTATTCTTTTATTTTAGAAGTGATTTCAAACTGCTGCGATTTAGAAACTGGGGCACAGAGTGAAAAACACCATCAGTTCCTCATCCTCTCCTTTCACAGGATGGTTCCTTTTCCGCCCAGATTTGCATGCTTGCGAAGTGTTGGTTTTTATCTGAATTCAGTTTGCATATCTTCTGAGCCGCAATTAGAACAAGGTCTCACACAGCCCTAGCGGTGTTCAGGAGAAAATCCTCCAAGAAATTCTACACACATTATACCACGAGGGTGGCCAGGCAAACCTCAGGATGCCCTAAAGGATAGGATGGCCAGAGCTTGTACTTGCCTTTCTCTTAAGTCTTAATTTGGTTTTCATTTTTCAGTTCAGTAATTTTTATTATTTTTGAGTAAGTAAGCCCAAAAAGTCCAAAGTGAGTGTTAATTTTATCTTTTTCTTTTACTTCAATATTTTTGAACACCAGAGGCGAGCAATGCAAAGACTGATTCCCAGGCCTCCTCCCCAGACAGTCAGTTCCATGCCAATGCAAAAGGACTCGGAGGAAAAGAGGCCTCTGGAAGGGGCGAGAATGCTGCAGCCCAGGTGCAGACCAGCCACAGTTGGTCACCTTTCCTTGTGATTGCCGGAGATACAGGTTCCTGACAGTGCCCCCTGGACTTCCCGCTGAGAAGCAGATCCCAGCTTCTGAGAGCGTGGCCCTGAGAGGCGGGGGTGGGGGCATGCTCCTAGGTCCCATTGAGCGTCCTCTTTGAGAACTTTCAGGTCTCCTCCTCGTCAGGGGACAATGATGGAGAGGGAGATGCCACCTCCGTGCTCAGACTGCCCCGATACTTCCGAATGGCGACAGGATGGACTTTTCGAGTGTGAGAGAACACAGGTGGGCTCTGAAGCGTGCCCCTGAGAAGCTCTCTGCAGAAAGGTCATCTGTCATCTCCCTTGTCTTGAAGCAGTGACTTCAGCCGGTTCCTTCAGTGACTTCCATGTTCATAAGTCTCTAGTTGTCATATTAAATGACGCTTTCAACCTTCAGCAATAAAACTGTCCTAAAATTCCGTCTATGCATGGGTGTTCTTGGCCTGAGAACATGGGATTTCACCTTTCTTATGGTCCCATAAAAATCCATGAGCCCAAGTGGCATCCATCCTACTGCCTCAGGTGTGCCACTAATACACCACACACATGCAGACTGTCCCTGTGTTCCTAAGAACATTACTAGATGGGACAATCTGCAGGCTTCTCCTCCCAAACTACTGTTGTGTTACCGAAGCTTTGGTCTGATTGACATCCAGAAATCCAGGTACACCCACCACAAAGGTGTGAGACTCTGCGGATTGAAGCTTGGAGTATCCCGGGGAACTTCACTGAGAGTTACCCCAAATTAGTCCTTCTTTCCCTGAGACAAGAGCATGTCAACCACACAGAGTAACAGCAGGGCTAGAGGCCCCTTCTGTCATGTTCTTCTCCTCATAGACAAAGCCCAGAGGTTTACTTCAATTTCTGAGCTCCATTGACCACTTACTGGAATCCTATAGAAGGTTTTCTCCGATGCGAGGCAATTCCCTGCCCCTAGACCTGACTTTAAACTCAGTATCCATTTATGAGTCCAGGATTGCAAATTTCTCACCCTGGCTAATGTCTTAGACCTGTTCATGTCAAGACCCATTGCGGTGCCTGTATTTTTCTGTAACTTATGTGCTTGAGACAATCTCTCACATCGACTGGGAGCTCAAAAGCTTGGATCCCCTTGTTGGCTCTCAGGCTTCAGTGATTTGCCTGTCTTGAGCTTCTTTTCTGGGTGAGGGCCATCTTTGTGTAGGATTTTGCACACAGCCAACTTCTGCTCTGGTAACTCTGTTGGGGATCTCCTGCGGGACCCTCCTCTCTGGTAGCATATCCTCAGTTCCCCACGGGTGCTCTACGTGCTCTGTGTTCCTCTTTGGCTCCCTGTTGAGGTTATTTCCCTTAGATAAACTCTTTGTTGTGTCTAATAGCTCTCTTCTGCCCCATGCTCCTCTCCTCTCTTCACTGGCTAGTGTAAGAGTCTTCTCGTGACCTTACTTGCTATGGTCTTAGTTTCCTTGGCCTCTCCTGCCCTCTCACAGTGCCAAGCCTCACCCATTCATGCCTTCAAAACCAGTACCACCTGGGTGGCTTACTCATTATTAAGTCCGGCTGCCAGCTAGAGGTATAACCTTGGCTGCCCCCGGAACATAGCTTTACTGTGCTCTCAGGAAACACTTCCCTGAAGATTTCACTTCGGTGATGCTGGTCTCTTCTTGATTAATCACCACTGATTTCTTAGCTCCCGCTGAGCAGCATCAAGTATGCCAGCAAAGCAAAGTTTCATTTCAGTAGTGTAATAATGATTTAATTCTGCGCGAGAGGGACTTTGGCAGCTGAGAGCTCAGGGCAGGTGAGGGACAGACAGACAAATATGCCATACAGACAGAGCTTAGGTGAGGAATTCATGGAGAGAAGGGGAATGGGAGGGAAGAAATGGGCCTCTGGGGACAGGAGTGGCGGAAGAGGAGAGAGAGAAAGAGAGAGAGGAGTGATTTTATCTTGTTTTAAAAGAGAGCGATTTTCACTCTTATGAGTGAACTTTTTAATTTTAATTTTTTTTATGTCTTTTGAGACAAAGTGTCTCTGCTGCATGGCCACAGCTGTTCTGGAATGTGCTCTCTAGGCCAGGCGGGCCTTGAACTCACAGAGATCCACCTGCCTCTGCCTCCTGGGTGCTGGGATTAAAGATAGGCGCCACCATGCCCAGCTCGATCTTATCGTTTTTGAAATGGCCATTGTCAGTGTGACAGTCTCTGTGTCTCTCATGACACCCCCCCCCACTCAGGGAGTTGTCTCAAGTTCACTCTTGCCCTGTTTCATTCCCCTACTGTTTTTTTGAAGAGCGATGACCTATTCCTGTCCATAGGAAAGGAGAGGTTTGTGCCCATGCTCTGATTCTGCCTCCTTAAGAGTCTGGAGGATGTGTAAGAACTAAGGATAATGGCATATATGTATGGAGTGCCACAACGAGCCCCATCACTTGGTGTGATAACTTGAGTGGGGGACCTAGGAAGCCGCCCACATCTCTCTAAGCCCGGCCCACACTTCAGCATACAGGCAGGTACTTCTCATTTACCTTGGCTCCTGGCTCAGCTTCCTAATAGCTCTTCTGGCTCCGCCCTTCCCCGACTGGTCTCAAGTCTCTCACACGGCCATATATCATAAAAGGATTCTAGAGGTCCGAGTTACCATGGTGACACAAGGCCCCTTTTGGAGAGGAGGAGACATACTGGAAGAAAATTGACCAACCCTGCTTACTTTGATTGTTTTGGGGTCTTGCTGTCTAGCCTGAGCTGGACTCAAGCTCAGATCTTCTTCCCACCTTCCTAAGTGCGAGACTGTAGGCATGTGCTATCACCAGACATGTAGGCATGTACTATCACCAGACATGTAGTGCATGTATTAATCACCAGACATGCAGAGCCACAGTTTCCCCAAAACAGTCACTGTTAACACAGTTTTGGCCTGTAGTATGACTTTGTCCCAGTATTAAATAGGGGCTGGAGGGATGGCTCAGTGCTTAAGAGCATTTGTTGTTCTTGCAGAGGACCAGGGTTCAGTTCCCAGCACTCACGTGGCATCTCACAACCATCCATAATTCTATTTCCAAGAGATCTGACACTTTCTGCCATCAGCAGGCACCAGGCATAAATGTGGCACACATGTATACATTTAGGCAAATCATTCAGACATAGTAAATAAAAATAATAAATCTAAAAATATTTTTAAATACGTTTTATTTATTTTGTGTTGTGTATACATAATGTGTTCATGTGCACACATGGCTTGGTACCCATGTGGAGGTTGGAAGACAACGTGAAGGACTGTTTGTTCCTTCTACTATGTGTGTCTTGGGGAACATCGGAGAAGGGCAGGTCATCAGGTTTAGGGACAAGCACCTACCGGCTAAGTCTTCTCCCCAACTCCAGCCAGGCATTTTACCAAGAACTTCTAGACCATGGTCCTGTCTTCAATTAAAATTCCAGTGCTAGGGACTGAACCCAGAATATTTTGCATGGAAGATAAGCACTAAACTACACTCCCATCCCCTTGGTTGTATGTTTTATTTTTACTATTTCTTAGGTGAAACCTATCTTCATTGGGGGCTTTTACTAAAGAGAAGTTCGGGATAATAATGCAAATATATTGATTGAAAAATAACAAAAGAATCATTTTCAGGTATAGTGAATCTGGGCTGGTGGTTTTGAAAGGGGTAAAGGAGCCGAGGAAGAGCTTGGGAAAAGGCCAGATGACCTTAGGTTTCCCAAGTGATGGTGTGTGTGTGGGTGAATCAGCAGACGAGCTGCCCAGTGCCCTGCACCTGTGTTGCTGGGTGCAGGCCAGAGAAGAAAGTGAGGCCAGCTATTGCAGCTGGTGGCTCTCACCACCCGACTAGGAGGAAGAGGAAGCTGTCCCTGTCAGTAGATAAGGAGGAAGAGTCTTCCCTGCCTCCAAGGAGGTATGATGAAATCACAACCTCCAGAAACCTTTAGACTATACCGTAACTTTCTCCTGCTGTCGGTGGCTTGCTGACTGGGACTTTCTGAAAGCTATTGCCTGTTTGGGGCCTCCCTATCTAGGCCGGTAGTCTGCCTGCTGCTGATCTTGTAGGTTTCACAGTTCTCTCTGCTTGTGCTCAGTCAATGGGAGTTCGGTGAACACCCGTGGGGTACTGCCCACTGTGGTTAGTGTGAGATGGGCAGGGGAGGGTCTGGTGGTCGAGTCCTTGTGTCCTCCCTACCAAGGGTGCTGATTGTGGAGGCTGCCCTAACTCTCAGCAGAACAAGCATTCAACGACAGCCTGTTTGTTGTGGACTCCCTGACCTCTGGGTTGTGCGGCTAAGGCCTAGTTTCTCCTCTTTGAGCCCAGGTGGTTAGGTGTGGGAAGCAGAGTCTGCAGCTCTTCCTAGTGTCAGCTTCCTAAAAGACAGTTGAAATTGGGAGAGTGATGGCCGCCTGGGCTCCTTTCGGGAGGCGCTGAGCAGACACATTCAGGACTTAGGTACAGGAAGCAGAGCAGACAAGAGGATGGCTGGAATTTCCTCAGCAGAGTTGGTGTTAAAAAGTGAGCCGGCCCCTCTTTCAGAGCGCTGCAGCAAGGACAAAGGAGCCTGTCTGCCTGGGCACAGAGTGGGATGGTCAAGGCGGAGCTGTGGTCCTCAGCCGCCCCTCATAGTCCTCCACCTCCAACTTCTCCCAGGTCACGTCGGCATCCCTTCTCTATGTCTCTTCATTTCCTTCAGAGAATGAGGCATTTGTAGAATGTTTTCTTGACTTTATAACTGGCCTGCAGCTACCTACCTCTGCTCCAGGAGTAAGGGCACAGGCGCCTTGTCGCGCTTGTCCCTCCTGGGGTTGTAGTGCCACGTCATACACACGGGTGCTCCTGTGTTCTGGAGCCAGACTTTCCTTTGCGCTGCAGGCTCTCAAATAACAACGTGGGGACTTATTATTAATTATGAAAACTTGGCCTTAACTTAGGCTTTTCCCCAGCTAGCTCTTATAAATCGACGTCTGCCACATGACCTGGTTACCTCTCCTCTGTACTGTGTGTCTGACTTCTTCAGTGTCTTGCTGGCCTCTGTTGCACACATAGAGTCATCCTGACTTCGCCTTTACTCCCTATGTTACCTGGAACAGCTGGAACAGGTGAGCTGGCTACTTTGTTTCAGTTCCCAATATGGAATCTTAAAGCAGTTTGATTTTGTCTACTTCATGTTCTTTTTTTTTTGGTTTTTCGAGACAGGGTTTCTCTGTGGCTTTGGAGCCTGTCCTGGAACTCACTCTGTAGACCAGGCTGGTCTCGAACTCACAGAGATCCGCCTGCCTCTGCCTCCCGAGTGCTGGGATTAAAGGCGTGCGCCACCACCGCCCGGCTCTTCATGTTCTTTTTAAAAGTGGCTTTGAGGTACAATTTACATGCAACCAATGTACCCAAATTAGACATATAATTTGATTGTTTTTGATGAATAGGTAATTCCATTGTAGCTCCCCCTCCCCCATGCACGGCCCAGGGCATTCCCCCTCCTCCCAAAGTTGCCTACTTGTTTTGCAGTTTGTCTTTATGTCTTTATTCCCGGGGGTGAGGGAGGAGGCAGTTTTGCCTTTTCTGAGTTGCACAGTGAACTTTCCTGCATAGTCTAATATGTTTGGCTCTGTATCACTGGCTCCACAACAATATTTCTGAGCCTTTATTAAAAATGTAGAATGTCATTAGATATGACTCTCCAGCAGCTAATTTGGCTAATTTTATTAATAAGAAGACTCCGAGGAGCAATACTAACTTAGTAGGCCTGCATGTGAGACTGAACTATAAATTACTTTCACTGAAGGTGAAAAGCAATGGCTGCCATGAGACTATAGGCAATCACCTTTGGAATTAACCCTGCGAGAACCATGGCTTCACCCTCAGCAATAATAATAATAATAATAATAATAATAATAATAATAATAATAATAGCCTTATTAGTGCTTTTCACAATATATGAATGTTGCCTGTCTTAATATGTCCTCCAAATCTCTTACCCATTTTGTTGTCTATGCAATACTGTGAATTTCAAATTTAAATATAAACGGAAATAACAATCAGAAACTTTGGCGTTAAAGATCAAAATTGCTGCAAGAGGCAGTCAGAATATCTTGCGTACTTTAAGACAGAGTGTTTCTATGACTAAAGGAGCTTGTATTCCTGCTTAAAGAAGAACATGATCTGGGTCATGCCTGGGAAGGAAGAGCGAGAGCTATGTTGCTTCCTACAGGAAGTCAGAAATGATGCTAGGCACTGCCTCTGGCCTGTTTTCTTTGCATAGCACCAGTGGACCCGGTTGTTCAGGAGGACGGCAGGACAATTTCCAGTTACTTGAGTGCTCTTGCAGGCTCCTTAGGGTGGGGTGGAGAGCAAAAGGAAAGCAGAGGGCAGCCCAACGACAGGAAGTCCCACAGGAGCTGGGCCTGCTTCCCAGAAGGACGGTGCACAGCGACCTACTTAGCAGCTGAAAACAAACCCGAGGAACTGTCCAAGGTCAGGGTCACATCCTCTCCTGCTCAGATTGATTTCAGGTGTTCAGAGCAAGAACACAAACCGCTCACATATAGGAGTTCCCTTGAACTTCCTGTATAATAAATCATAGACTGCTGAAACTGTCGCTTTTCTAAAGCTTTGTTAAATACAGGGCAGCAGCAAATGGATGTCCAGTCTACCTATAATTGCCTTTTTTTTTTAGGCTAAGACAACACCTGACTAAGAACAACTCTCCTCCAGTGACCATTTTATGTTAAACCTGGACAGGCTGCCTTTGAACTGGTCCCCAGAGCTCACCAGAGCCCCCCCACACCAGATGCTTTAGAGACAGTCTGATGAAACTCATGTGCTCCAGGGCTCATTTTACTATATACGTTTTCTAGATGAGTTCTGAAATTATTCGAAGCTTTATACCACCAGGAAGACGAGAGAGGCCAGACTGTATAGACCCAAACCATCAAAAGTCTCTGAAGTTAAAAAAAAAAAAAAAGATTGTGTTGATGAGGTTTGTATCTAAATCCATACCTACATGCTATCAATCACTCTGCCTCTTCATCCATCTACCTAGCCTTATTGTAATCACAATTCCAATAAAATCTACATAGAAAAATAGCCATCAGAAGACACACTGAGAAGTTCAAATAAAATGTCCTTAGCTTAAAGCATTACAAGTAAAATGTTGTTGTTTGTGAATCTTCTTGACTTGAGAGTTCATTCATGAACCATAGCTAGAATGGAAGGTAAAGACCCAGCTCCAAGCTGCCATCTGTAGTAGCCTGATGAGTTCTTCTTCTCATATATATGTAAAAAATATCAAGTATTGTGATGGCTAACATTATGTTTAAAGCTTAAATACTGTGCTTTAAAGATTTAGAAAGCATCTGGGGGGGGTTAATCCCAACACTTGAGGCAGATGGATCTCCATGAGTTCCAGGCCAACTTGGTCTACAAGGCAAGTCCCAGGACAGTTATGGCTATTAAACAGACAAATCCTATCTCAAAAACCAAAATAAAACAAACAAAAACAAAAACTCTATAAAGCAAAAACTGCCTCGAGCCTGTAAAAGTTGTATGCATGAGAACAGGACCCTCCTAGACAGCTTGCTTAAGAACAGAGGGCTTCCTGGAATGCCTTGGTTTTTTTCTCACAATTGTCTGGTCTTGAACAATCCTAACTAAAATTGCTGTCCTGCAAGATAACGGTGCAATGCTAACCATGTGTTTCCACTTCTGTAAACAAGCTTGCTTGCTCAAGATAACCAAAGACGTCTGTTTGCTAATTAAGTCCATGCTCACACACAGGCAGGAATGCTTGCACGCGAGCAGGCTATGTGCTGATACAGCCCCCAGAGTGTAACTTTGTGGTCCTTCTTCTTTATAAGCCCCTGACAAATGTGGTTTGGGACTGCATCTTGAGAACCCTTACTCTTGGGTGCAGCCCTGGTGCTAATCTCTGTAAATCTCATCTTTGCTAAATGAATTCATGGTTTAGCTGCTGAATCTCTGAATGAGCCTAGACCTTTAGCAGAGTCTTTCCTAACAAATACAAAACCCACGGGTCCAAGGACATTACCATGGAAACCAGGGATACTCTGTACAGACAAAGGCAAAGATGCTGTGGGCAATACTATTGAGCATACTGTATATGGGAGAATAACTAAAGAAAAAAGAAAAGAGGAAAACCAAAGACACAAAGCATTACTGTGGGGCCCGGAAGAGCCTGGCCACACTGCTGCTGTGGCAGTCTTAATAAAGTCTTAATAAAGACCAGCTGAAAAGTAGGTTTGGGTTTTGGTTTACCAGCAGACTTCACTGGGTTCCAGGAAAAAACGGTAAGCTGACACCACCTAGGGAGGGCCAGCATCTAAAGGGAAGTACTTGACATTCCAATCCTTAGATAAGATTAGATAAAATCACCAGAAGTTCCCTGAGCCCAGCATTCACTAGTCCCCTTTTGCCAAGATACTCTTAGGCAAATGTCAGCCAATCAGGGTCCTGAGCCCTGGAAATTCCCTCTCTGTGGTGGTCCTTTGGGGGTCCTCACAATCTAGGCACAACACTTACTCCAACCAGCAGAACTAGATTTTCTGTCTATAGTAAATAGATTTTTACAGCCTAGTTAATATCTCTCTGCCTTCCCCCAGAAGGGGAAGAGATTGAACAAACTGAGGCCTCTCTCTTGGAACAGAATTATGCTTTCTTTCCCTCGACACCCATTTCCTTCAGAGAACCTGGGAAACCTTCAGCATAGTCTTGTGGAAGGGGTGAAGGCAGTCTCTTGGCATGGTTAAGTCTGACTTCCTTAGACATGCGGTCTAGCAGCTGCTTTTCTAACTGGGTAAAAGTGCCACACAAGGCTGCTAAGATTTTAAATTAGGATTAGCTATTCCAACAAGTTGATTTCCAAAGGTCTTAAATTACAACCAACATGAAAGCCAGAGATCCATTTGATGTTAGCCCCACACTGTACTCAGAGTGGGATAAAATGGGGTCAAACAATGTCTTGTATTTGGGAACTAAGGAGAGGGTAAATCATAATCCAGACAGCAGTGCTTGGCATCCACAGTTATTATTCGTGTGGGAAGACACACAGAGTTATGGGTTGAGGATGAATTTCTTCCTCGGTTCCCTCGCTATTTCATGTCTGCCTGCTGAGGTCATGGGTACCAGCTTCTCTTATATCAATGCTATCTTAATTAGTTGTCTTTTTATTTTTGTATTTTACAAGCTGGCTGAAGCTTTCCCCCCTGCCTCTTCTCTTTCCCCTTCAATCCTCCCACAAGGTCCCCATGCTCCCAATTTACTCAGGAGATCTTGTCTTTTTTTACTGTCTACTTCCCATGTAGATTAGATCTATGTAAGTCTCTCTTAGTGTCCACATTGTTGTCGAAATTCTCTGGGATTGTGGTTTGTAGGCTGGCTTTCTTTGCTTTATGTTTAAAAACCACCTATGAGTGAGTACATGTGATAATTGTCTTTCTGTGCCTGGGTTGCCTCACTCAAAATAATGTTTTCTAGCTCCATCCATTTTCCTGCAAAATTCAAGCTGTCATTATTTTTTCTGCTGTGTAGTACTCCATTGTGTAAATGTACCACATTTTCCTTATCCATTCTTTGATCAAGGGGCATTTAGGTTGTTTCCAGGTTCTGGCTATGACAAACAAAGCGGCTATGAACATAGTTGAGCACATGTCCTTGTGGCACAATTGAGCCTCCTTTGGATAAATACCCCAAAGTGGCATTGCTGGGTCTTGAGGAAGGTTGTTTCCTAATTTTCTGAGAAATCACCACACTGACATCCAAAGGGGCTGTACCAGCTTGCATTCCCACCAGCAATGCAGAAGTGTTCCCTTTTTCTGTAACTCCTTGTTTACAAGAATGTGTAGACTTGATAATGATGGGAAGGACAGTTCGTAAACAATTTACTGGTAAAGAACCAGCAGAAATCATTATGCCACTAAATGCAAGTTGACTATTTGTTCCACACTGGTGATAAGCAGCAGGTAGTAGTATCATGCTACTTGGGATGTACAGATAATCAACTATCCTAAAGAATCCCTTTTAAGAATTTTTGAAGATACCCCCTGAGTATTATCTAAAATTACATTTTAAAATCCTATAGAGATCACTTTAATGCTTTTTTTACAGATGGCTCTTCAAAAGGACGAGGAACTTATTTTTATATACAGATTCCATATTCTCCACAAAAAGATTAACCACCCAGACTGACTGAAATCAATCAGCTGTTATTAGATATTTCTCTGCCATTGAATAGTGTAACCAACTCTGCATATTGTGTTCATACTATTTCTTTTAGAAATTTCAAGACTTGAGCCTAAACCCACTACTATTATTTCTCTCCCTTCAGACATCTATATGACAACAAACTCACCTTTCTTTCATAACTCATATTCGTGCTCATTTAATCTGCCAGCATCTCATATTTTGCTCCTTTAATCTGTTAGCATCCAATAATGCTTAAGCCGATGCAGCAGCCTTCTCTTGCCCCTGGTACTTTCGTTTCAGACAGCAAAGGGGGGGGGGGGGAATCTCATGAACTCCATCTTATTCTTCCTTCACACCACTGCCCTCTGCTGGCTTAACGAATCCTTGAGGGTTAAAATCTAATGCCGTTTGGCAAACAGATATTACACATATCTCAGAATTTGCATGTTTAGAATATGTTCTTGTAATGATTGGTACATCTTTTTAAAAATATGATTATTGCTTCTGCTCACAGGGATCAAACAACCTTGGATGCCACTAATCATTTATTACTCACCTTCCCTTTGGGACTTCTATTACACTGAGAACCGATAATTGTCCTGCTTATACTAGTGAATGCTTTAAGGTGTTTTGCAATTTATGGAATATGAATCATTTTACTGATATCCCTTATGATACCAGTCTCTGGTACCAACGTCTGTCTTAGTTACTGTTCTATTGTGAAAGAGACATCATGACCATGTCAGACTATAGAAGAAAACATTTAACTCAGGACTTGCTTACAGTTTCAGAGGGTTAGTCCATGATCATCATGGCAGGGAGCATGAAGACAGGCAGGTAAGCATGTTCTTTAAGTAGCTGAGAGCTTAAATCCCAATCTACAGACAGAGAGAGTGTGACTGAACTGCTGTGTGCTTTTGAAATCTCTAAGACTATCCCTGGTGACACACCTCTCACAGGTCCACACCAACAAGGTCGCACCTTTAGCCTTCCCAAACAGTTCTACTCACTGGGGACAAACATTCAAATAGATGAACCTATGGAGATGTTCTCATTCAAACATCTACAAACTTTTCTGAACTTGGGAATTGGGGAGGGATTCTAGAAAGACTAATGCAGTCAAGGAGATAAAGTAGGAGAATGAGCAAAGGGAAGGTAGGAGAAGAATTTTTGAATGATTATGGAGTTTGGGTGCCAATGAGGATCAGTCTCCAAGTCACTTAAAGTCTTAATTATTGCTCAGTTAGTAAATAAGGACAAAGAACAAGCTAAGCTATAACATGCTACGTATATACATTAAATTTTGCGTGATCACAGTGTGAAAGTGAATATATATATATATATATCAGAAGATGCGGGAAGAGTTTAACACAGATCCTTTAACAAGTGGAGCTAAGTTATAGGCAGATTATAACACAGGAGCTTATAGATCATGAGTTTCAGCGTACACAAAGATGCTAATACATCAGGAACAATAGACAGAGAGTAATACAGATGCTGACTGATCATGAGCTTTGGCTATTCACCTGTGTAACACAGATGCATATAGGTCATGACAAGTCCAGTACTTCTACAGCAGCACAAGAGAATATGCATGTACTAATATAGCACTGCCCATGGTTGAGCTGGTACTGCACATGGTTGTTCAAGTTACACAGCATCTATGTATATACTCTTACAACACAGCAGATGCATATATTATACTACAAGAGTGGTGTACAAGCATGTAGTAGTACAGAAGTGCACAAAGATGCTAGTAGACAAGTGTGCATGGATGTAGTACTACTGCAAATACAAAGGTGATAGGAAAGTGGTGCACTTGGATGGGTTGGTATAGCAATGCACACAGATGGAATAGCAGAGCAGCTTTCATGAACAGTCTAGTACAACAGCAAACAGAAAAAAGAAAATTGACAGAAAGAAAGAAAGGAAAGTGGGAAGATAAAACAGGAAAAAAACAAAAGAAGAAATAAGACAAAGGAAGAAAAATACTGAAATAAGGACAGCAAAAATTAAGAAAGACAAAGACAGGTGGACAAAAAAATGGAAAGAAAGAAGAAAGGAAAGAAAAACTGGAGAGAGAGAAAGAAACACAGAAAAGGGGAAATGGAAATAAAAAATAAAAAAGGAAGAGAGAAAAAAGAAAAATGAAGACAGAATATAAAGGACACAATTAAGGCAGTGAAAGAAAAAAGACATAGAAGAAAGAAAAAAGAATGAGTAAAAGACAGAAAGAAACAAAGACAGACAGAAAGACAAAGAATAGAAAGAAAAACAGAAATAAAAGCAGAAAGACAGAGAAATGGAGAAACAAACAAGGGAAGACAGAATAGAGGAGATAGAAAAAAAGAGCAAAAGAAAGCAAGATAAAGAAAAAAGACCTAGATGCCCTTCAATGGAAGAATGAATGAAGAAAGTATGGAATATATACATATTAGAGTACT
>NW_004949101.1:18252746-18254479 GCF_000317375.1 Microtus ochrogaster | reverse complement strand
GGGTACACCCACACACTGAGACAATGGGGATGTTCTATTGGGAACTCACCAAGGCCAGCTGGCCTGGGTCTGAAAAAGCCTGGGATAAAACCGGACTCGCTGAGCATAGCGGACAATGAGGACTACTGAGAACTCATGAACAATGGCAATGGGTTTCTGATCCTACTGCATGTACCGGCTTTGTGGGAGCCTAGGCAGTTAGGATGTTCACCTTACTAGACCTGGATGGAGGTGGGTGGTCCTTGGACTTTCCACAGGGCAGGGAACCCTGATTGCTCTTTGGGCTGACGAGGGAGGGGGACTTGATTGGGTGAGGGGGAGGGAAATGGGAGGCGGCGGCAGGGAGGAGGCAGAAATCTTTAATAAATAAATTAATTAATTAAAAAAAAGAAAAAAGAGAGAAAGTAAAAAGGAAGAAACAAAGATGAAGAAAGAAAGAAAAAGGAAGAAATAAAAGGAATGATAGAACAGAATATGAAAGAAAATAAAATGTAAATTAAAAAGCAAAAAAAAAAACCCAGAAAGAAAAGAGAAAGGATAAAGAATAGAAGAGAAAGAAAGGAGAAGTTGAAGAAAGACAGAGAAAAGGAATAAAGAAGGGAAGAAAGATTGAAATAAAGACAGAGATAAACAATGGCAGAAAGAAAGGTGATAGGAGAAGAAAGAGAGATACAGAAGAAAAAAGGAGGAGAAAAAAGGAAGAAAAAACAAGGAACTAAATGATAAAGAAGAAAATAATAGAGAAAGAAAGGAAGTAAAGGATAAAAAGAAAGAATAAAGACAGAAATAAAAACAGAAAGAAACAAAGAAATGATAAAAGAAAGGAGAAAAATGAAGACAAAAAGTAAAAAAATTGAAGAAACAAAAGACTGAAAACAAAGAAGGGAGAAAGAAATGATGAATGAATGACAGAGAGAAAGAAAAAGAGAAATCAAAGATAACAAGAAAGTAAAAAAGGAAGAAAAGAGAGGCCTCTGTGGGTCTGGGTGTATATCTGGGACCACAATATATAAAGAACAAGAAATTGGTCATCCAAAGAACAAATAATCAAATAAAAAATGGATGTTTGCGGTGGCCTTCTTGACCGGTGAGAAAGAAACACCCACCACACAAGGATTCTTCTCAGATCACGTTTTACTGGAGTGCACTTGGTTGAAGGAGAGCACATGAAGCGAAGGGGGGCAGGAAACGAGAGAGCAGGAGAGAGAGAGAGAGAGAGAGAGAGAGAGAGAGAGGCGAGAGACGAGAGGGACGAGAGAGACGAGAGGTGCTAGAGGGGTTACAGATGTGAGAGAGATGCTAGAGATACCCGGGGGCACAATGGCGGCTGCTTATATAGGGAATTGGCACACGGGTCGCTCTGTGATTGGCTGCCACCATCAGCTGACACCAGACTGCATCAAGATAGGCCCAGAGACCCATATTCACTGCGCATGCGGGAAGCGGGGACGCACCGCTCTCAAAGGCATAAGCCAAATATGGAGTTGTTTATAACCAACAAGACAGGATGTGGCGCCATCTTATAATGGTGATCCTGTCCGGCTCCCTGCAGATGTTCTACTAGGAATTCACCAAGGCCAGCTGGCCTGGGTCTGAAAAAGCCTGGGATAAAACCGGACTTGCAGAACATAGCGGACAATGAGGACTACTGAGAACTCAAGAACAATGGCAATGGGTTTTTGATCCTACTGCATGTACTGGCTTTGGGGGAGCCTAGGCAGTTTGGATGCTCA
>NW_004949101.1:18249262-18252646 GCF_000317375.1 Microtus ochrogaster | reverse complement strand
ATTGCTCTTCAAGCTGATGAGGGAGAGGGACTTGATTGGGGGAGGGGGAGGGAAATGGGAGGCAGTGGCGGGGAGGAGGCAGAAATCCTTAATAAGTAAATAAATTTAAAAAAAATAAAAACTATAAAAAAAATGGAGTATAGATCTAAACAGAAAACTCTCAATAGAAAAATCTAAAATGAATGAAAGATACTTAAGGAAATGCTCAAACATCCTTAGTCATCAGAGAAATGCAAATCAAAACAACTCTGAGATTCTATTTTACACCTGTAAGAATGGTCAAGATCAAAAACACTCATAACAACTTATGCTGGAGAGGTTGTGGGGAAAAGGGAACACTTCTGCATTGCTGGTGGGAATGCAAACTGGTACAACCCCTTTGGATGTCAGTGTGGTGATATCTCAGAAAATTAGGACACAACCTTCCTCAAGATCCAATAATACCACTTTTGGGTATATATCCAAAGGATGCTCAACCGTGCCACAAGGACATGTGCTCAACTGTGTTCATAGCAGCTTTGTTTGTCATAGCCAGAACCTGGAAACAACCTAAATGCCCCTTGACCGAAGAATGGATAAGGAAAATGTGGTACATTTACACAGTGGAGTACTACACAGTAGAAAAAAAAAACAACAGCTTGAATTTTGTAGGAAAATTGATGGAGCTAGAAAACCTGCTCAAGGGTGGCAGCTCTTAGTACCCTTGGCCCATTCACATCAATCACTAATCATAAAATGTCCCCACAGTCTTGACCACAGGCCAAGAGGCATGTTGATAGAGGCATCTTCTCACTTAAGGTTTTCTCTTCCCAAATGATCCAGCTTGTGTTAGGTTGATAGAAAACTAACCATCACACCAATTTTATGATTTTTTTTTGTGATTAGATACCATGAACAAAGCAATTTATATAAGAAAGGGTTTATTTTGGCTTATTGTTCCAGATAGTTGGAGTCCATCATGGCAAATGTCAGCCAAACAGGGTCCTGAGCCCTGAAAATTCCCTCTCTGTAGTGGTCTAGGCACAACACTTACTCCACAATAACTAACATTCCTTTCTCTCTGATTCATGCACCCTGCTTAGGTTTACTTAGGGGGTACCTAGTTTCAGTTGTGAGGGTTTTGATATAAAAGAACATTTTATGATAACATTTAAGCCACACTGATTCTGCTGATATTTTAGGAGAATGTTTAATGCCATTTCCAGAATGCTCATACAATGAATAATTTCCTTAAAATACAAAAGCAGTCACAAGGAAACAAGAAAAAATGACCACGACAATTTTAAGTGAGAAAAATTAGAACAATTTTCCTAGAAGAAAAAAAAACAAAAATTATAAAACTATTCTAACTAAAGCAGCATAGTCTTGACAGCGCTAGACATGTAGATTAATGGATAAAGTGTATCAACACAGCTCCAGACTATAGAAATTGAATATGCCATGTCAGTGTATATTGGATCACCTAATCTTGTAGGGAATAAAAGGTCTCTGCTACCTATTATACATGTACCACCAGCAACATCAGGAAGAAAGTGTGTGTGTGTGTGCGCGCGCGCACGCACACATGCATGTGTGTAACAAAATGAGAGCACAGGTTCAAAATTGAAGTTTGTTTTTGAGTAACAAAACATATCAATGTTACCTACACTGCTGCTTTGTGTGCCCTGCTTGAGAAAAAAGAAAGATTCTCCCACGTGCTTAGAGATTAAGAAGGCCGCAAAACTGTAATAGCAAAAGCATTGAATAAAGGTTCAGTGTCCATTATGAGATGGATTAATAAAATATGGCATACTGTTACAATAGAAGACCACAGAGTACTGTAAAATGAATAAAACAGCTACATGTTTCAACATTAATAAATTCAGGAGGTATATTAAGTATAAAAATGAAATAAAGTTTCAAAATGCTGTATGCAATATAATAAATGTTGTGAAAAATAGAAGCGAAGCTACTCTATGATGTTTAAAGGCTGTGCGTGTGTCATAACGGTAGAGAACTTGACTGAGAAAGAAAACCAGCGGAGGCAGGGCGATTTCTAAATGAAACTTGAAGAAGATATCAGCAAAAGGTTAATATTTTTGCAAAATAGTATAATGTGTCCAGAGATATTTTATATTGTTTTTATCCATTTTGAGATAGGAAAATACCTCTTCAACATTCTAGTAATTTTAAGCTTTGTGTCTGCTAAAATTAAATCACACTTGCAGAAATTATACAGAGTAGTGAAAACTGGGAAACTATGGGTTGGCCACACTCAGAGACAGCGAGCATCTGTTTCCCTTCTCATCGAATTGCCTTAGGATGGAAGCAGAGCTCATTTGAAGTTCAGCATCTCAAGGCTGGAGCATCCCTAAGGAACCCAAGTCCATCTCTGACAGTGTACAGAGGAACCTATGGAGAAGGTGGAAGAGCAAAGGGCAGGAGTCTTGCGTCACCAACAGGTCCTTTCATCTTCTCTCCATTTGAGCTCCTTGGAGAGGGTAGGGGACAATGTGTTACCGGCCATGTGGAAGTGGGAAATGGCATTTGCTCATTTGGTTTTTCATTCATGTATTAATTCCACTACTATTTGTTGAATGCACACTAAGTGGCCAGTTCTCTCTCTCTCTCTCTCTCTCTCTCTCTCTCTCTCTCTCCTGAATCACTTATTAAAGTAATATCAGAAATGAAGCCTCTATGTACTACATCTTACACCTCCTTCTGAGTCCTGGCCTCCCTTCCCTATGTACATTCATCTTTTCCTCCACTTAGTATATCCATTCTTTTCTATGTGTTTTATTGGTTGACATCATAGTAAAATTTAACAACATGTGGGCAGACTCTTTGGAGTTTAGGTCTTGATTATTATTTCATTTTCACATCTTTAATCCTTACACCCAGAATCCTAAAGAACATACTAGAAAATTTTCCGACTCTAGGATGCTACACAGTGAACACAGTTGGGGAGCCTCTAAGAATTCCAAATGGTATTTAAGGAGGTTTACAATCTCCTCTTGAGGCTAGATATCATTGGTGGGAAGCTTTGAAGGCATATCCTGTGACCTCTGTGTGTTTATTCGGAAGTCCTCTACTACCCACGGCCATGGCTGTGACCTCACTTTCTAAGAACTAAGGCCGATTTCAAACTCACCAGTCACAGGCTCCACCGCTTATACATGTAGGTAGCTAGTGCACTCACCACCAGAAGTAACTTGAAGCATAGGAGGAAAGCCACAAAAATATGGATAGATTTTTCCGAACCTAAAATACACAGAGCAAAGGGGTCAACAAATGGGGTCATGTGAGTTGAAACGACTTATGTGATGTGGGTAGCCAGGAAGTTCTTTCTTTCTTTCTTTCTTTCTTTCTTTCTTTCTTTCTTTCTTTCTTTCTTTCTTTCTTTCT
>NW_004949101.1:18234909-18249162 GCF_000317375.1 Microtus ochrogaster | reverse complement strand
CTCTCTCTCTCTCTCTCTCTCTCTCTCTCTCTCTCTCTCTCTCTCTTTCTTTCTTTCTTTCTTATTGCCAGGAAGTTTTAAGTATTTCCCAATTCTCATTTCATCCTTGGGCTCACTGCTCTACAGTTAGCTCTCAGAAATAAGAGACCTGAGTATTACCTTGAATTTTCCCAACAAACACTGCTTAAAGATCTGACATTCACCAATGTGCCAGCATGAATATAATTAATGCTTTGTCCCCATGGTCTAGTGGTCACTTAATGTAACCTTTGTTGTAATCTTAGAACATTGGAATTATCAGTAACATCTTATAGATGAAGAAATAAGATTTCTGAGAGATGGTTGACTGTGTTGCCTAAATTTACACAATTATAATGATTGGAAATTAATTAGAAAACAACTTATATAAATTCAAATAATAGTAATGGCTGGCATTTAGTATAGACAATCTATCAATTATATAGACATTGTATATTAACATCTAGCCCTCAAAAGGATTCTATAAATTAGGAAACCTGATTCACACCCTATTGCAGATAAGTAGACTGGTGAATAAAGGTTATATGTTTGTGAAATAACTAGGTAGAATTAATTAATTATTATTAGAGTGGGCATAAGGCAGTCCCCAGATATGACTGTTCAAGTATTATAGAATGGTGTACAAGCAAGCTTACCCCCATACTTCTGAGACTACTTTAAATCAAACTCTTAGTGACAAACATCTCATGGCCACTAGTGACAAACATCATGATCTCATGGATCAGCACTATGCTAAACTTTCTCTAGGGCATTTTCAGCGAGGTTCAACTGGTAGAACATTCTCCCAATGGAAATGGAAGACCCATTCTGGGTGGTCACTCTAAAGGAAGCCACTGCCTATTCACGAAACTACAGACTCCTAATCTGGACGAGACATCAATGAGTTTCATAACTCCTTGTCTTTCTAGTGTCTTCTGTGGTGCAATGAGCAAACCAAGGTGACCTCAATGTGCACAAGAGAAAAGAGACAAACTTACTTAGGCTCCCAACGGCTTTGGACGTGATATAGGATGGTGCAGAAAATATAATGCTGGCCTGGATGGGAGGTTGTGCCTCGTGTTCTACCTTGCAAGTGAGTACTTGATCAGGCCTCTGCAGTGATGTGTTTATCGATTGCAAGATTTCCAGGGTGTAGGACCCATCCTTATTCCTCTTGGGTGTAGGTTGCTCCAGTCTCTTGAGCACATGGCAATCCACTAGCCAGGTGAGATACACATTCTGTGGATAGAATCTCTGCACATGGCAAGTAACAGTCACCAAACTGGAGAGAGCGGAAGACTGGGACACTCTCACTGCAGGAGGGACTGAGACAAAAATTCATATAAAGCAAACAATTACTGCAGGAAATCTACTGGAAGTCCTTTGAGGGTGGGGTCATCTGCTAGGACCAAACCCAGTGCCTACCACAAACAAAGATTCAGGTATTGGTTAGCAGGTGCATGAATGGAGAAATGCATGCTGGGATGAGAGTGGTAATGCAGGTTTGGATAGATGGATGGGAAGATGGGTTGATAAGACACATCCCAATATTTCTTCTTTTCATTTTAAGCTCTAGAAAATGTATCAAACCCACTTAGTAAACTACAAATCAGTTGCCCTACTCTATGACTTGATAATCCCAAGATTTGGAGATTCACAGATACTAGGTGTTAGAGACCAAGATACTAAGATTTTTACATAGTAAAAAAGAACTCTTTAGTTTGGAGAAGTTAAACAATTTGTCCAGTGTTTCATGTAGCAAATTGTGGGGTTACTGCAGAGATAGAACATCTACTGCTATATTATAGTGATAAACAAACTATAAGTCTTCCGAAATTAGTATCTGATGGCTTCTAGAAGGAATTTGGTTGGAGTTTTCAGCATACAATACAATGTGTTCACAACGGCAGACAATGGACACAGGGTTGAAAACCCCATCATGATCCTTTACAGAAGTTTTCATGTGAAGTAGCAGCATGGTAGAAACAGAACACTAAGCAGAAGGCTGGGTGGTCTAGGTTCTGGGCCCTACACTGATGTCAAAGTCAATCAGACTTTGTGTAAGCTGCTTTTGCTCTGCTTCTGAGATTTTGAAATTAAGGCATTTTCTAAGGCCAAATCAACTCTCTGACATCTAAATTAGGCAGATTTCAGCTCGTTGTCTAGAGTAGATAATATAAGTCTTTATGTATTACAACTTTAAGGAACTCAGGGTTTGAGGCCTGAAGTCCTGCTTTTAGACCTAAGACAACAGAAAACCTAGCTGGAGATATATGTGCTGTGTAAGAAAAGGTTGAAACGGTAGCTAGTTTGATAAGTAATCAGTTCATTTATGAACATTTCTATGTTCTATGACTTTTCTTCCTTACACAATTGTACTAACCTCAGGGAATTACGTAAGAAATACTTGGGCAAAGAGGCCTCCCTGAGAAATAGAAGAGGTTTTGTGGGTGGACTGGAGACGGGTGGGGATAGGGACATGAGGGATCAGGTGGGGTGGGATTGGGGGGAGAACTAAAGAGCAGACTGGAAAGGGGGTCATTTCAGGGTCTGGTAGAAAACTGGTACAAGGGAAACTCCTAGGAATCTACAAGGAAGACCCCAACTAAGACTCCTAGCAAAAGAGGATATGTGGCCTGAACTGGCCACTTCCTGTGACCCGGCAAGACTATCAGTAAAGGCACTGGGACACCAAGCCAACTACATAACCTTTGACTTACAGCCTGTCTGGCCTATAGGATGTGTTGGGATGTGGGTGATACAGAGACTGAGGGAGTAGCCAACCAATGATTGGTCCAGCCTGAGACCCACGCCACAAGAATGATCCCACCCCTGACACTGCCTGGAGAGCTGGGACCCAGAGTCTGGATGGCCTAGAGACCTAAGAGAGACCCAAACACAACTGGAGAAAACGCCAATGTAATGATGACCAATGATATTTTACTATACTCATAGATTGGTCCCTAGCCTCATAGTCATCAGAGAGGCTTCATTTAGCAACTTGTGAAAACAGATGCAGACCACAGTTAAACATAAGGACGAGATCAGGGTCTTCTGCTGAAGAGAGGGAGAGAAGATTGTAGGCACCAGAGAGTCAAGGGAATCACAAAGAAACAGAATCTACTAACCTGGGCTTATAGGAGCTCAGAGACTGACCCAACAACTAGAGAGCCTGCATGGACTGACTTAGGCACTCTACGTATATGTTACAGTTGTGTAGCTTGGTCTTGTTGTGGGACTCCTGACAATGGAAGCAGGGGCTGTCTGACTCTGTTATCTGCTTTTGGGACCCTATTCCTCATACTAGGTCACTTTGCCCAGCCTTAATACAAGGCAAGGTGCTTAATCTTACTACAACTTGATACACCATGTTTTGCCGATATCAGTATTGGTCAGTTTTGAACCTTTAAATTTACTCCTAGGTATGAGACATCATGATCTCCCTGACTTTACAGATCTACCAAGCACTGGCGCATCCTATGAAGATCAACGAAAGGAAAAATCAGACTCTCGTCCAGGTCGTAATGATCTCAGGACAACACAGTCCCCACACTTTAGAAGCTCACCAAGCCCTTCTAGTATTCTTTCTATAGAATAGCAATACTATAACCAAATCCCAGAGGGTAGACATTCTATCTGTTTTTCAGATGAAGAAAGTGATTCTGAGTTAATACAGGTAGTTATGACAACAGCAAATGCCACTTCTGCATAGTCAGTCTGAGCAGAGCATGGCATTAAGAACGTCACAGATTCTGCTTCTGGTGTCACCACCAAGTAAGGCCATTCCTCCACGAGTAAACTGACACCAAGAGCAGCCCACAGCCCATCTCAGCATTACCTTCTCCAGAAAGAGAAAAGTCTTACCACGGAGGTACTGGTCCAAGGTGATGACCTTCTGGAAAACCACAGACGATTTGTGCTCAACCCGGCAGAGAACTGAGGAGAGGATGTCGCTTCTCTCCAGGGGGACAAGCACACTGCTAGTCACATTGTAGCCCTTTCCACTGGATAAGACGTGGGTCTGGGTTTGGAGAAGGCTGTGGTTGTTTTTGAGCCAGGTCACAGTAACCTGCCGCGTTGGTAACTCAGAGGAGGTGTACTTCAGCTGGATGCTTGTCCCCGGTGAGTACCGCTGCAGGGGGCCTTCGAGGTGGTTAGCATAGTCTTTCCTTCCTGAAAGAAGAGATGCTCCACGTCACATCAAATTCCAGTGCCAACAGTTTCCTGGAGCCCCCCTTGCAAAGTCCCACCGCTTCCTCTTTCGTGGAGATTTGGATATTTCCTGCTGGTGGGAGGATTCTGAAGCTGCTTGCAGATGGCAAACAATAAGACCAAAGAACACGCAGCTCAGAAGACCAACACCACATAGAAAACACTCATAGCAAACAATGCCAGGCTCCCAGGCTCTTCCACATAGCTCAGAAGACAACACCACATAGAAAACAAACACTCATAGCAAACAATGCCAGGCTCCCAGGCTCTTCTAGAATTTGTCAAATCCCCCTCCCCCAGCAACTTTACATGTAGCTGTCAACATCCCCAGTTCACAAGCAAGAGAAAGGAGGCAGCAATGGATGGGAGAACAGGTCCAGGTCTGTAATTAGTGGCACAGCCAGGAGTTCAAAACCAGGTAGTCTAGTCCTGGGGTCTAGGCCTCTGACCTTATACTCAGTCTTTCCTTCAGTCATTGCTAAAGGGAAATTTTTCTTTTTTTAATTAATTAATTTTTTTTAAAAAAACTACCTTTTCTCATTTTGCATATCAATCCCAGTTCCCACCCCCTCCTCTCTTCCCGCTGCCTCCACCTTTCCCCCTATCCCACCCCATCCACTCCTCGGAAAGGGTAAGGCTTCCCACAGGGAGTCAACAAAACCTAGCACATTGCTTTGAGGCAAGACCAAGGCCCTCCCCTACTATATCTAGTCTGAGCATGGTATCCCTCCAAAGAAAATGGGTTCCAAAAAGCCAGTATAAGCAGTAGCGATAAATCCTGGTCCCACTGCAAGTGTTCCCACAGTCTGCCCAGGCATACAACTGTCACCTACATTCAGGGGGCCTAATTTGGTCCTATCCTGGTTCCCTTGCTGTCAGGCTGGAGTTGATGGACTAAGGGAGATCTCTTAATGCCCATAGGCAGGCCTTAGACTTTGGGATCCAAACTACATCTGTAACACACACACACACACACACGCCCCAACAACTTAACTTTTCATGCCTCTCACTCTTTAACAAAGTGGAGTGAATCTTATTTCTTGGGATTAATAAGTAAGGAAGCTGATGTTGAATGCATCATGCTTGGTAACTACTTTTAAAGTGTCAACGACAACATCAAAAAATCTCTAAGGACCACTTGAGGGGTTGCTATTATCTTTAAAATAATAAACACAGGCTCATGCATTGGTTTCCCCAAAGAGTCCCACGATTCTGCAAGTGGCATTCCTACATTCTCAGGTCTAGTTCTGGGAGCAAGAATCACCCACTGGATTTCCTGATGAGTTCCCCCAAGCCCATCTGCACACATCTAGCTCCAGAAGTACAGCGTTCGCAGTGGATCTTCCTAGTAAGCCAGTAGAACCAACAACTAACCATTCCATCCCTGAACCCAAGTCTAGCTCTGGCCACACAGTTCTTGCACCATCCCAGCAGGAAGTAAGGAAGAATCATACTTCAGACACACAACCAGGGAAAGAAATCCACACGCCTAGGTCAATAGCAAAAACACAGCTATGAATGGCCAGGTTGGCATGCCCAGCCCCAACAATCACTAGTACTATAGAAACATTTCCCACTATAGGATACCTAGATGAACCACGGGGAAAAACGTAAAGGAAAAATTATAAATGTTATTGAAGAATACAAAGAGTTTAAAGAAGACACAGACAGCCCAATGAACTTCAAGGATATATCAGTAAATGCCTGAAAGATGCTCAGGAAAAGATAAAGTTCACATATAAGCTCCAAGAGCTGGGGATGGGGACATACAGGATAAAGCTGCAGACCTGGGCTCTCAGGCATCACTGAAGTTTAAGTACTTGGTTGTTGGAACTGAACGGCATAGACAGATGTGACATTTCCAGAAAAGCAAAAACCTTCCAATAAGATTTGAGAAATGATTTGTGACAAGCATAAGGTCTGTACTCTCAGGTGACAAAGAAGACAGCATACGGAAACACCGCATCGAGCTTGTGATCTGGCAGCTGCATTGTAAGCCTAGTGCTGCTGGCTGTGACTCATTACCTTCCTCTGGCTGCTGCCTGCCTGCTCTCATAGTGTGAGCTGGGACAGCGGGACCGCTGCTATGCAGTGCCTGCTCTTGGGTGATGAGCGCTTGGTGCTCTGTGGGTGACACGGAGGGAGGGCTCTGAGGGCTCTAACCGGATAGAACAGGGTGTGAGTAGCTGTGAGCAGGAGTCTGGTGCTGAGGACAGGGATCTGGGGTGCGTGGGAAGGGACAGCTCCAGAGATGTGTTAGTGCCTTGTATACAGCTCTCACCATAGTAATAAAATAGAAAAACTTGGTTAAAACATCATGAGACTTGCTTCCTATGAAAAAGCATTATTCTGGGGTGTGTCACCCAGATCTATACATCCCACCTTGTGGATATTTGTCTTATTTCTACTGGGCAACCAAAACAGGACCCAAAGAAATGTGAAGATCATTACCTTTGAGAATTCTTACAGCAACCAGAAAAGGGCTGGTTCTGCCACAGGACTAGATGGGAATCAGGGTGGAAGCCTGCTATGAGAATGGGCTGTTTGGTTGCCTGGCATCTCCACTCTTTCTCTGATAGCTGCTACCTGTTCTACAATACACTGCAGAGAGCCCACGTGCACTGTAAGGAAAAGCCCGCACGCTGCCGTCCCCGGGCTTGCCCGTGCCTGACATTTTCTTGTATCTCTCCCTGACTGTGCACCTG
Organism: Microtus ochrogaster; assembly: GCF_000317375.1. NCBI lineage: Eukaryota > Metazoa > Chordata > Mammalia > Rodentia > Cricetidae > Microtus > Microtus ochrogaster. Next base: position 18,242,227 of record NW_004949101.1, on the reverse strand, counting down.
CACTAACAGGTCTGCTTCAGAACAGCAGTCCCTTCTCCCAAGAGTGTGAAGCTTAGCTGGATAAAGAAACAAGGAAGCTCTGGATTGTAACGGCACAGCGCCCCCTTGTGGGAGAATAGTGTGAGTCTGCAAAGAGTGAAATGGGGAAGAAAGAGAAGAAATCAGGAGCCCTGTGCATAGAAAGGAAGGAAAGGAGCAGAGGAAGGGAGTGATGGGGAATTGACACCCACGCTGTGTGACCCTTTCCCTAGCTAAGGAAGTCAATAATTCTGGAGCTCTTCAAAGTTGATTTCCAGAAACATCCAACTGAATTCACATCCTGATTAATTGCTTTTCCCACACATTATTTGGAGCCCAGCTGCCCTTAATCCTGGCGATTTCTGGGTTAAGAAGAAAAAAACTTGACATGATGAGTGCAGCAAGGGAGACCATTTCTTGGTGGAAATATCTGGAAGAAAGGGGGTGCAGGTGTGGGTGGGGCTATGCCACAGCATTCTCACTAAGGAGGGCGTCCTTTCTCTACTTCTACCAAGGGTTTCTCCGAGTCTCTAGCCCTTCAGTCACAATGCCCTGAGAACACAGAGGAGACAAGGCACACACCTCTGCCCTTAGTGGGGTGCTGTGCTCCAAGGGTGATGTTGACCCACAGCGGAGGCTGGTCAGACTGGAACACCCAGCAGCTAAAGGTGCTCTCATCAGACATGGCATCTTCCTGCAATGTGTGCTTTAGAGAGTATGTCCCATCGGAGTTTCTGGTGTTCTGCAGGTGCTCGACAGTAAGCATCTTGTTATTATTCTTAGTCCAGGTGAGCTGTCTGATTGGGGGGTAGAAGTGATTCACGTGACAAGTCAAGGTGACTCTTTGATGCGCATGATCATGGATCCCTGGGGGTTCCTTGGTGATCTTCACTGTGGGGACAACTAGACAGGAACAAAAAGCAAACGGAGGTGACATTTTGGTGCTGTCTTATTTCCCTGCCCCAGGGTCTCTCGATCGTTTTGTTAAGATTTGATTGATTGGGTGATTGGCAGGCTCCCAAGAATTCTAAAATGCCCTTGAACTCACTATGTAGCCAGGGATAATCTTGAGTTCCTGATCCTTCTGCCTCCACTAAGCCATCTCTTCAGCTCCTCTTTTCTTTTTCTTTCTTTTTTTTTTTTTATTTTTTGAGACAGGGTTTCTCCGTAGCTTTTGGTTCCTGTCCTGGAACTAGCTCTTGTAGACCAGGCTGGCCTCGAACTCACAGAGATCGGCCTGTCTCTGCCTCCCGAGTGCTGGGATTAAAGGCGTGCACCACCACCTCCGGGCTTCCTCTTTTCTTACATTCCAGCTAGTCTAATTTGTGCTGTCTCTACGCTCCTGGCACTGGAGCGTGCTTGACCTACCAGGGCCACACCCTTAAGGTAAACTCTCTCATTCCTTCAGAAAGCACAGGAGACCCACAGATATGGGGCAGGGTCCATGAAGACCTACATCTCATGCTGGAAGTCAAGTGGCCTGATCTCCTGCAATTCTCTTCCAGCTGCTGTGAGTTCCCAATGAAGAGAGTTCACGAGTTCACCCTTTTTAAATGAACAAGATTTATATGTTTTTATATGTTTCATGTAAGATAAGTAGGGACAAGTATTCATGAAACAAATATTCATGAAACATAGCTGGAGACACGTGGATATGTAGTCTGGTCTGTGTTTTAAATATTCCATATTGTGACATAGAATCACAGGAATTATTAAAGTGAATTGCCCCACAAGATCAGGGACTCTGTAATCACAACACCTACAGCACTGTCTGGCACACAGAAGCTGTTCATTGTTTATTGAGTGAATAATATTCTACCCAATGCAAATGATTCCCCAGAACTTAGGATCTAATGCATAGAAGACAAGCACCCCGCCACTGAAGGAGAAGCTCAGCCCTGTTTTTACTTATTTCATTTTATTTCACTAAATTGTCTCGGCTGGACTTGAACTCAGTCTTAACCCCTACAGGTCTGGAAGTTGTTACATCTTTGCCTGTTTCCTAAGGAGTTGAGATTACATGCCTTATTGTTGGGATTAATGAGTCCTGGGATTAATGAGTCCTGGCCTTCAGTTGCTTTTCCCTCCTAGAACCTTCTAATATAAGTTACTAGAAGCTGTGCCTAGTTAGCGGATCAGAGGATCACCTGTTGACCATTAACTGCAGTGCATTTAAGTCTACATGGTGTTACTAAAGATGGGCTTTCTGAACCAGCGTTGGGAGCTGTGTGTGTTAGTCTATCTCTGCGTCTGAGTTTTCAACCTCCAGCCCCTTGCCCGAAGCTCGGTAACTGGGTAATAGCGCACCGAGCGCAGACACGGGGGCGCAGTGTGCGGCACCTTATCCCACAATCTCTCTCTAATAATAAATATTTAGAAATTTTAAACATTGGCAATGGTATGCATAGGGCAAATATATTTAGAGAGAGATGCTAGGTCCATACAGTAGTAAAATCAAACACTCATAAACAACTTACCACACATTAGACACAGTTCCTTCTTGGTGTTCTAGAAAAAACAACTGCCTTAATCTTCAGAGGAAACTTACCAGAAAGGTGTTGGTTTTATTCTAATTTTTTAGGGAAACTGGGGCACAGACCATTTAAGACACATGACCAATATTATACAGCCTATGAAATGGCACAGCTAAGATCAAAACCCAGATGGCCAGCCCATGGAACCTGTACTTTTCATCCATATCCATCTGTTCAAGGCTGGCAAGGATCAATTTCTATTTCTCATTGTAAAACAGGGCTTTGGGCAAAGCCTCCGTGCTACCAGTGCGGTCCCACCGTGTATTTAACTGCTCACTCACCTAGGATCACGTGGGAAAGATTGATGGTCATTGTTAGGGGCTCATCGAGGTCCTCATGGGTGACTTCACAGGTGATCTGAGACAAGATATCTTGTTTGATCAATGGTACCCACGCCTTGCTTGTGACGTAAAAAGATACATTGCTGATAGGCACCAGTTCTGGGGCTGAGGCTGGGAGTTCATTATTGTCCTTCAGCCAATTAAAACTGAGGTTCCTGGAGCTGAAAGGGCCAGCGGTGCAGTTAAAAGGGACTAAATCTGAAGTGCCTGTCTTTTTCCTCTTATCTGGGCCATTCAGAGAGATGAAAGGCTTCCCATCTGAAAAAACAAAAAACAAACAAACAACAAACTCCAGATGTGAGCATCTTCTCATTGTTAGAATTACCAGTAATACACAAGAGTATGTAAGCCCTAACAAGGCCTGTCTCATGAGTAATAAAAATTATCCCTTTTCCTGAGGTTTAGAGCAATGGCTCACTCAAATCAAAACGCATTTCCCTGCGCCCATGCTCAAGGGAGAATATAGTACCTGTGCTATCTGACATTGAGGGGGATGCAAATGGACCATAGCGAGCAGCCAATAAAATATGACTTCTGTGAGGGTATGAGTGTCCCCAGGAAGCCCAGCATGTGCAGAGAGAGAAAATGAGGAGTCACTCTACAGGGTGGTGACAAAGGACATCTTGAGCTGAAACAAACAAAACTGTGGGTAGTAGTGGTCCATGACTCTGATCCCAGCACACAGGAGGCAGATCTCTGTGAGTTCGAGGCCAGCCTGGTCTACAGAGCAGGTTTCAGGACAGCCAGAGCCACACAGAGAAACCCTGTCTCAAAAGGATAATAAAAGAAAAACTACAGTAACGGAGGAACAAATAAATCCATCTATGGGAGAAGACATGGCGATGCCATTGGGGCCTGAGGAGAGAGAGCACATGCTTGGACATACGCCCGAGAAATCGAGCTATGACCCCGCTGTACCACTCTTCGGCTGCCTCGGGCAGCAAGACTTTAGGAGGCTTCAGAAAACAGGTCTTTCCACAAGACTGCAGCACTGCTTTCCACACGGGCAGGCCTAATTCTGTGGCTTGCACAGTCTTTTCCTGCTGGTTCCAACAGTGAATGGATAACAAAATATTTGGGATACACACACACACACACGTACACACACCACATGTTTGTGATATTGAGCTTTGAAGAAAAATGTAATCACAAAATCTGATGGAAAACGGATGGACTTCTAATGCATAATCTTAAGTGAGATCAAAAACCTCAGGTTGAAGAAAAGTGCATATTCCCTCTCATAGGTGGAATCTAACCAACCATATACACATATATGTAAACAAAGTAGAGATGAGAACAAGAAAGGCTGTGCGATAGGAAAAGAGAAAGAAATGAATGCAGGTAGTGGATATAACTTATGAAATAGGATACAATATTCAGTTGCTTCAGTTTCACCTCTGTTGTAGATTTTTTTTATTTTGATGGTAGGTGGATATATAAAATATATTCAATATTGAAAGTGTAAAGTCCAATGAAGCTACACAATTTCCATTCAAAATGGACAGCCTAACTGTATAAAAGTTCATTGATCAGTCTCCATGTTGGGTCTAGCTAACTTCGGTGTGTAATTTTTATAAGTTTTTATAATAAAGTTGGTTTAAAATTTTTAGATATCAAAGAATAAATAAAGAAAACAGTATAAAGAATCTACAAATCTGAGAGGTGATCCTTTGAGAAGATAAAGATTGACAGACTGCTAGTCCAATTAGTTGAAAGAAAGGAGACAGATAGCTCAACAGAACCAGACATGATTAGGAAAACATTATAATAGACACCAAAGAGATCTAGAAGATTCTAAAGGAATACCTTTGGAATCTATACTCCATAAGAAAGTAAAATAAACAAATTTCTAGATTCTCCCAAACCACCAAAGATGAGCCAAAAAGACATAAGCTACTTAAATAAACCCAAAACAAATACAGAGATGGAAACAGTAATAAAAATAGAGATAACAAACCAAGCAAAACAAAGCAATCCAGGCTAAGACCGATTCATAGCAGAATGGTGCAAGACTGGCCAAGATCTACTGTAGTTCGAATTCTAATTGGTCTTAATAATAAAAGAGCAGAGAAGTAAAGAAGCCACTAGTGAGACCTTTCACCTCTGCTGAATCCCCAGACCAAGGTGGGCATGATCCTGTCTCCATGAATCCTCAGACTGAATGTAATGACCTCCTGTCTCCTCCCTCCTTATATTTCTCTCTCCCTCGCCATATCCCTTCCTGTCTTCACCTCCCTAGTGCTGGGATTAACTGTGTGTGAGTCCCAGGTACCTGGATTAAAGGTGTGAGACACCGCTACTTGATTCTGCTTCTCTTTTCGACTGGATCAATCTCATCGAAGCCCATGGTGACCATGAACTCATAGAGATCCGCCTGACTCTGCCTCTTGAGTGTTGAGATTAACAGTGTGTGTCACCACTGCCTGACCTCTATGGCTAACTAGTGACTAGCTCCATACTCTGATAGTCACGCGAGCTTTATTTGTTAAAGCACAAACAAGATACCATCACAATCTACCACAATACTCCTAAATTACTTTTTTAAAAATAGAAACAGAAGTAACACTTCCAATCTCGTCCTACAAAGCCAGTGTTACTCTACATACAAACCAGGCAAAGATACAACTATAAAGATAACTACAGGCCAATGTGCAAGGTGAACAGAGATGCAAAAGTTCTCAACAAACTAATTGCAAACTTAATATGGGTGTGCATTTAAAAAATCATCTACCACTATCAAGTTGGCTATCTCCTGGAAATGCAAGGATTGATAAGTACTCAATGCATTTAATAAATCATATGAATGTCAAGACAGAAATCATGTGCTCATCTCTATAGATGCCAAAAAGGTCTTTGACAAAAGGTCAATATGTGTTCATTATATAAATTGTAGAAGGACATCAGCGGCCACATGTGACAAGCCCATAGTCCACATCATCTTAGATGGAAAAGCACTTGAAGCACTCCTGCTAAAATCAGCAGTGACAAGAGCTGTTCACTCACCCCATTTTTGCCTTATAATGCTTGGAGAACTAGCTACAGCAATAAAACAGGAGACACAATGAATGGGGTTCGGTCAGAAAGGAAGTTGAATTATCCCCATTTCCAGAAGATATATAATGATGAAATCCTTCTATGACTAGCATGATGGCACAATGAATTTTGTCAAAGGCCTTTTCTGCACCTATTGAGATGAGCATATGAGTTTTAGCTGAATGTCCATTTATATAATTTATTACATTTATACATAACAGACCCCAAAGGTCCATCAGAAAGCTTCTAGAAATTCTCATCAATGTCAACAAAGTAATAAAATACAAAATCAACTTACAAAAATCTAAATATGCCTTTCTATATACCTATAACAAAAAAATCAGCCTCCACATCTCCGATTTTTAATATTGTCTTGCTTTCAGTCCAGCTCTGGGACAGGCACCATGTAAACTTGGAATAATCACTGCAGAAGCTCAACTGTGCCCCAGTGTTCAGATACCATGCAGGAGCCAAGGGAGGGAATCCTTGGCATCTCTCACTGACAGATGAAACAAACTAAAAAGGAAATGTGTACCTGGGGTCACACAGGCATTGGCCACTCTGATGCCTTCAACGGCAAAGTTTACACATAAACTCCAAGGTGGGGAGGGAGACATGCAGAAGAGGGACAGGCATAATAAAGCTGCAGACCTGGGCTCTTATCTGATTTTTATGGGGATAAAGAATTCTAGTCATGGAAGCTGCTAGGGGCTGGTTATAAGGGTATATATTACTGGGAGCATTTGTAACATGAAAAGAAGGAGGAGGAGGGAGGAGGGAAAAAAGGAGGAGAAGGAGGAGGAAGAGGAAGAAAAAGGAGGAGGAGGGATAGAAAGATTGTGTTGTGAGTAGTTTTCTTAGCGCTCAGATTTTAGCTCCATTTGCCTGTTGTGTTGTCTTTATTTGGACTCTGAGAGGGATCCTTAAGAGTTCCTGCTAATTTGAGAGGCATTTTGTGATAAACCTAAGGTCTGCATTCTGAGGGGCAAAAAGTGAAGCATACGGAAACACCGCACCGAGCTTGTGATCTGGCAGCTGCTCTGTAAGCCTAGTGCTGCTGGCTGCTGACTGTGACCTTCCTCTGGCTGCTGCCTGCCCGCTCTCATGGTGTGAGCTGGGGCAGCGGGACCACTGCTATGCAGTGCCTGCTCTGTGGGTGATGAGCGCTTGGTGCTCTGTGGGTGACACGGAGGGAGAGCTCTGAGGGCTCTAACCGGATAGAACAGGGTGTGAGTAGCTGTGCGCAGGAGTCTGGTGCTGAGGACGGGGACCTGGGATGTGTGGGAAGGGACAGCTCCAGAGATGTGTTAGTGCCTTGTATACAGCTCTCACCATAGAAATAAAGGGACAGCTTCAGAGATGTGTTAGTGCCTTGTATACAGCTCTCACCAT
>NW_004949101.1:18224818-18230749 GCF_000317375.1 Microtus ochrogaster | reverse complement strand
CCCGCTGTACCACTCTTCGGCTGCCTTGGGCAGCAAGACTTTAGGAGGCTTCAGAAAACAGGTCCTTCCACAAGACTGCAGCACTGCTTTCCACATGGGCAGGCCTAATTCTGTGGCTTGCACAGTCTTTTCCTGCTGGTTCCAACAGTGAATGGATAACGAAATATTTGGGATACACACCACCACCACCACCAGCCCCAGGCACACACCTCACATAGCCTTCTGGCCCCCTCTGCCCCTGTATTATGTCTACACTTGCAGGCATGTCTCTGGACACTTACCTCACATACAGCCATTGCTTACTGTGTTCCCCTGACCCTCAATAACCCTGGACCATCTCCACATTCCCAGGCCTAATTACTGGAACTAGCTCTTGTAGACCAGGCTGCCCTTGAATTCACAGAGATCCGCCTGCAATGCCTCCTGAATGCTTGGATTAAAGGCATGCACCACCACCGCCTGGCTTCCATACCTAATTCTTAATAAGATGATTATATACAAGATGTTCCCAGCCTGCCTCCTTTCATTCAATTTCTGCCCTGACCCATTCCAATGCCACCTAGACTCTTACAACAGACACACAACCATAGAAAGAAGTCCACATGCTCAGGATACAGCACAAAAACACCAAAAGCATGAAAGAACAAGAAAGTAGGTCTTGCTCCCCAAATCCACTGGTCCCACATACGTGTTCTCTATGGTGAATTATATAGTTGAACCCCAGAGCACAGAACTTAAAAGAACAATCATACAATATATCAAATAAATCATGAACTATAAGGAAGACACAAAAACACAGCTCAATGAACTTAAAGAGAAAAATAATAAATGCACCAGAAATCATCTGTACCTGAATGAAATGAGGAACAAAATTCAAAATCCAATAAAGAGAGAAATATTGAAGAGAGCTTAAGGTGTAATAAAGATAGAATTGAGTAAACAGTAACACAATTAGAAAACTCAGGGGAAAGCCTTGCAAATAGAATGGATTGAGTGGAAGATAAAAAAATTATCATGTCAATCACCATAGAAGGACAAAACAAGATATTCCATGACAAAACCAGATTTAACCAATACCTAGCCACAAACCCAGCCCTACACAAAATACTAGAGGGAAACTCCAACCCAAGGAAATCGACTACATCAACAAAAACACAATTGATGGTCTCATAGCAGCAAATCCCAAAGAAGGGAAAAATACACAAATAAACGTCATCAACAATTAACGCTAAATTAACAGGAGATAGCAATCACTGGTCATTAATATCCCTTAATATAAATGGACTCAACTCACCTATGAAAAGACACAGGCTAACAGATTGGATACGAAAACAGAATCCATCCTTCTTCTGCATGCAAGAAACATACCTCAACCTCAAAGACAGACATTGAATCAGAGAAAAGGTTTGGGGGGGAAATTTTCCAATCAAATGGACCTAAGAAACAAGCTGGTGTAGCTATCCTAATTGTAAGCCCCAGTCTCTGGCCTCCACCTTTGGAGGCCCCATACCTGTGCCTGCCAAGTCTTGACCCCTTCCTGGAGGAGGGTCAAGACAAGCCCGCCAAAATCTTGACCACGCCTTCAGTCTATTTAAACTGCTTCCCTGGAAAGTTTCTTCATGGTCTCTTTTTTCCTTCCCCTTGTTGTCTTGTTAGAGGCTCCAGGTTTCCCCTAAGGGTCACCCGAGAGTGCAGGAATCCCATTAAAACTGAATATTTTTTAATTTGGCTTGTTGTGATTTGGCTTGATTGTGATTTTTGTGTCAGCAGAGAGCTCGCGTTAGGAAAAATTCCTAACATCTTGGAGGTCCCACTGGGTGGGGGGCCTTTCTGTGTGGCCCTAGGCCACACCTCAAAAGCCTCCTAGTCCACAATCTGAGCTTTCCATGCCACGCTAAAACCGGCGCCTGGGCTACAGCGGCTGTGTCTTGGTGAGTTCCTTTTCTTGTCTATGCTATAGGGTTTTGGGGGGGGCTTAGTACTTACTTTTGTCGATTATCAGACTCTTGTTGAAGTTGTGAGCTTGCACCAAGAGTTTGATCTCAGCAGCAGCTAGACAGCAGTAAGACTGGACCTAGCTGAGGAGGACTTTGTTTGCTTTAGAAGCACCTAGCGTTCAATTCTACGACCCCATTAGGCCTAAGAGCTATTTTAGCAGACGCGCTGTAATAGACTCAGGCCATAGACTTTAAAATGGGCACTTGAAGTTCAAAGCCAGATCCCTTGTCGCCCCTGGGTTGCCTCTTACAAAATCTTTATAAATTGGTCCTGATTGATACAATCTGTCCCGAACAGTTTACAGTCCTCTGGGACCTAGAAAATTTTTGTCGCCAAAAAAGGACAAATGGGCAGAGCTTACATATGCCCATGGTTTTTGGGCTCTGTGCTCTCACCCTTCCCTTAGTAGCCAGTGTCTCGCAGCACCAGTCTTGGTCGCTAAGGCTGCAACGCCTCCAAATTCCCGGTCATCTGGGAATTGGGACCCCGACAATTCCAGCTGGACCTTGCAGCCAGAGGCACCGGCCCCTCCCCCACTCCCTCAAGCCCACACTACCCAATCCCCTTCAGTGGAGCCACAGTCTCCACACTCACCCCCTTTCCCTGCCTACCCCCTCCCTTCCCAATCTGGAGGTTCAAGGTCAACTTCCACCTTACTCACCATCCCCTCCCCCCTCCTATTTCAACTCCCCACCCTTGGACCTCCTCTGCACACTGGGCTAGCCCCTCCCAATCCTCCCCAGTCTCCTCCCATACCAGATCCCACCATAGCTCTGCCCGACTCTGTCCTCTCCGAGAGGTGGTGGGAATCGATGGCATTATAAAAGATCATGTTCCCTTTTCTCTTCCAGATCTCTCTCAGATAGAAAAGCAGCTAGGTTCCTTTTCTACTAATGCTTAAAGTTAAGAAAGGTTGAGGAGGGTCCCCAAACCCCTATACGAGAATTGGTGAAAATGGCCTTTAAAGTTTTTAATGCCCTAGAAGAAACAGCTGGGTCTTCCTGACAGACAAGGCTATAACAATCTGGAGGCCCAGGCTTTAGCAGCTGCCCTAAGGTCACCGGAAGGGGGACAAGGGAAGCCAACCACAAGGCTCTACCCTGATAGAGCCCAGCCTAAGTCGACCTCACAGGCAAGCTATTTCAAGTGTGGCCTAAATGGTCATATGGCACAATATTGTACTACACCTCCTCCAGGGTTATGCCCTATCTGCCAGCAACCTGGACCCTGGAAATCACAATGCCCCCACGTGGGCTTGTCCTCTATGCCATGCCATGGAGGTCTGGCCTCACCAACATTGGCAAGTGAAACTGTGCCAGTCTTCGAACTTCTCAGCCTTGCAGAGGATTGACGATGCCCAGACTTGGTATATCCAGTAACCCTATCTGAGCCTACGGTAAAGATGCAGGTAGCGGGTAATTCGATTACTTTTATTTTGGACATGGGAGCTACCTATTCTGTTCTAACATCTCACTTGGGCCTTATGTTCCCCTCACCAATTTCAGTTATGGGGATAGACAGGACCTGTTTCTCCCTACTTAAAACTTTGCCTTCAGAGATAATATTTCTCTCATTCTTTCTTAGTGATACCTGCTTGCCCAGCACCTTTATTGGGTCAAGAAATCCTTAGCTGCTTCCTCAAAGATTTATTCCGCTTCTTGGAGCCCCTTTTTGACCCCATCTGTCTCCGAGATTTTATTTTACAGGTTCACTCCTCCTGCCAGATGTGTGCCAGGCCAACACACAGGGGGCTCTCCACATACGTCAGTCTCTATACCAGCTTTGTGGACACCAACCGTGGAAAGATTGGCAGGTTGATTTCATTCATATGACTACTCATAAAAAACTCCATTATCTCCTAACACTTGTGGACACTTTTACAGGATAGATAGAAGCATTTCCGGTCTCTAGGAAAACAGCAGACGTGGTGGCTCAGGTACTCCTGGACCACATCATTCCTTGGTTTGGTGTCCCACGAACAATCCAGACAGATAATGGGCCAGCCTTCACTTCCAGGGTCATGGAGCTCGTGTCAGAAGCTCTCAACATCTGGAAATTCTACAACCCTTATCATCCACAATCCTTGGGAAAGGTGGAGAGGGCCAATGGACTCATCAAACAACAACCAACCAAGCTCTCCATTGAACTCAGACACCTGCCTTCTCACCTCCCCCAAGGAACTGATGTCTTTGGGATGACAGTACATGGGATGCCTTCCCAGCCACATCTCTCACTGAGCGTGGATTCACCAACACCTAGCTCTCCCCTTCCCCACATCCGCCCTATGCCCGCAAAAAGGAGTCAACTTGAGTCAACGCCCCTTTTTCCTAAGAGAGCCTAGATGTTAGTCAAAGTATCACCTCAGCTTCCTGTTACCCCTTATACAAACAGTCCGGAATGTAAGCCCCATCTCTGGCCTCCATCTTTGGAGACCCCGTTCCTTCGCCCGCCAAGTCTTGACCCCTTCCTGGAAGAGGGTCAAGATGAGCCTGCCAAAATCTTGACCATGCCCTCAGTCTATTTAAACTGCTTCCCTGGAAAGTTTCCTCATGGTCTCTTTTTTCCTCCCCCCTGTGGTTGTGTTAGCAGCCTCCAGGTTCCCCCTCAGGGTCACCCGAGAGTGCAGGAATCCCATCAAACCTGGATATTTTTTAATTTGGCTTGTTGTGATTTGGCTTGATTTGGGATTTTTTACGTTGGCAGAGAGCTAGCGTTAGGAAAAATTCCCAACACTAATATCTAACAAAATAGACTTCAAGCTAAAAATCAATCAAAAGAGACAAAGAAGGATATTTCGTATTAGTCACAGAAAAAATCCACCAAGGGGAAATTTCAATACTTAACATCTATGCCCAAATACAAGGGCACCCTCATATGTAAAAGAAACACTTCTAAAGCTTAAATCATACATTAAACCCCACACACTAATAGTGGGAGACTTCAACATTCATCTCTCACCACTACACATGTCAGTCAGACAAAAAAATGAACAGAGAAATAAGGGAACTAACAGATGTTATTACTCAAATGGGATTAACAGGCATCTATAGAATATTTCATCCAAACATAAAAGAATATACCTTCTTCTCAGCACCTTGTGGAACCTTCTCAAAAACTGACCACATATTTGGTAACAACACAAACCTCAACAAATAAAAAAAAAATTGGAATAACCCCATGTATCTTATCAGATCACCATGGCTTAAAACTAGAATTCAACAGCAATAATAATTTCAGAAAGCCCACAAACACATAGAAATTAAACAATGCTCACCTAAATCATCAATGGGTCAAGGAAGAAATAAAGGGAGAAATTAAAGACTTCCTAAAATTTAATGAAAATGACCACACAACATACCCAAATTTATGGGACACAAAGAAAGCAGTGATAAGAGGAAAGTTCATAGCACTAAATGCCTACATAAAAAAGCTGGGAAAATCCCACACTAGTGAATTAAGTGGATTAACAGAACATTTGAAAACTCTAGAACAAAAAGAAGCAAACTCACCCAAGAGAACTAGATGGCGGGAAATAATCAAATTGAGAGCTGAAATCAGCAAAATAGAAACAAAGAGAACAATACAAAGAATCAATGAGGCGAAGAGTTGGCTCCTTGAGAAAATCAACAAAATAGACAAACCTTTATTCAAACTAACCAAAAGGCAGAGAGAGAATATCCAAATTAACAAATTCAGAAATAAAAAGGGGGACATAACAACAGACATGGAGGAAATACAGAGAATCATTAGGTCATTTCAAAAACCTGTACTCCACAAAAATGGAAAACTTAAAGGAAATAGACAACTTTCTGGATAAATATCACTTACCAAAATTAAATTAAGACCAGATAAACAAATTAAACAGACCTATAACTGCTGAAGAAATAGAAATAGCCATCAAAAGTCTCCCAACCAAAAAAAAAAAAGCCCAGG
>NW_004949101.1:18210585-18217138 GCF_000317375.1 Microtus ochrogaster | reverse complement strand
ATATAAATATATATATTTATATACAGTATATGTGTTTCATAGTTCTGAATCTGGCAGCCATGAAGTCCAAGTTGACATCATAGACCCCAGACCCTTTCCTTGCCACCAGGCCCCCACCTCTGTGTCACATGTTCTCCCTCTGATCCCTGAAATCCCACCATCTCCCTGTCCCTAAAAGGTCTACAATATGAAGATGTTCAAACAGACCAGGAAAGTTCCCTGGGACTCAGCTCCTGTCTAGAACATGATTTTGCCACCCCTGAGTGCTGGCCTGAATGCTCTGAGGGTCTCCATGGCCAAGACTCACCTGCAAATGTCAGCAGAAGTGTTGGCAGAAGAAGTCCCAGGCCCAGAGCCTTCCAAAACATAGTAGCCATGGTAAGAATGCCTGGGTGAAACTCGCAAGAGCCCAGGAGCCTCTGGCTGGTCTCTTCCCAACCTAGCCTGTCCTATAAATCTGCCCACACTTAGCAGAGTCTGAGCAGAAGTTAGAGCCACACTGAAGGAAGTGGTCATTGTGGCTAAGGTCTCTGTCCATCCCTCAAGCCCACATCCAAAGAAAGTTTACCACGTTGTCTGGGTGATGATTTTGTGGAACCCCTAAACCAGACTAGGGATGAACGGAGCTCACCACCAGCTTCTAGCCGCAGAGCTGGTGTCTGATGTACCGAGCCCTAGATTCCCCTGTCCTGGAGGGACCATCACTGTCTCTCAGAGTCTACTCTATTACTGCCCGGTGACAACTTGTGGAAACATAGAATGGAGGCTGAGTCCCAGAAAGGCAGCTACAGTGAAGCTTGTAAGTACAACAAGATATGATAAAGATAGAACACAAACATTAAAACCCAACCCTTGGTCTCCACTTTGGGCTCATAAATGTTGCTTCGGCATTTTCCTGTTGCTCAGAATCATGTAATACTCACCAAGCTACAGAAAAAATGAACCAAAGACAGAGTAACCTGTTTCTCCTACCTGTTAGGAACAATCTCTCCCCTGGGTTTCTCTCTCCCTTACTCTGCTGTGTCTGACATCATGTTATTCACTTGAACATATAGGTCTGGTCTGCTGTTTTGAGGGCTTTTTTTAAAAAAAATATTTATTTATTATGTATACAATATTCTGTCTGTGTGTATGCCTGCAGGCCAGAAGAGGGCACCAGACCTCATTACAGATGGTTGTGAGCCACCATGTGGTTGCTGGGAATTGAACTCAGGACCTTTGGAAGAGCAGGCAATGCTCTTAACCACTGAGCCATCTCTCCAGCCCCCTGTTTTGAGGGCTTTGATTTGGTTTGTTTGTAGTATAGAAGTTGATCTAATGATTTTATGCATATTAAGTAATTACGCCATTACCGAGATACAACTCCAACCTTAGCTGATATTTATCTTTTTTCCCTATAAAAAATAATTTGACACGAGAGGCGTTGCATGTCCTGGGTACATAGAAGGAATACCGTATTAATGAGGCCCTTGGTGTCAGGTGTGTCCTCAGAAGTGATGATGAAGCAGGCCTGCCTTCTTTCCCTCTCTTGCCACATCCCACCTGCCTTCCCGAGTGTATCCACTCAGCTGATGTGGAGGGGCCTGAGGACTCATCAGTCTGAGAGGGAAACTTCTATGGAAGTCTCTCCCTTTCTTCTAACTACCACCACTCAACTAAGCCAGGCACTCCAAGAAAGAGAACTCCAGAGACCCAGGAGCTCCCACGAGGAAGAGGTGGGTCCTCTCTCCTCTGGTATAGGTTTCCTGGACTGTAACCTCATGTCATGTTTATCAGAGGGAGAAAGGAGGAAGTGGGAAGACCCAACCTAGTGGGGAAATAAAATGGAAAGAAAACATCCTGTGTGTCCTCCAGGCAGAGGGATGGTGAGTGAGGGGGAGGGAGGTGGAGAAGCCTGAAAAAAGGAAGAACCTATTCTGGGGTCCTGGCTTTCTGCAAGAGGTCCCAGAAGCAAAGATTCAGCCATGGAGCTGAGTCAGATAACCTAATCCAGGCACGATGACAAAGGACACAGATCCTTTAGGAATGAAGGTCTGGGTTAGTTCTCCAGGAAAAGAGCCATGATCTCCCAAGGTGCTTGCTAAGGGTGGGTGAAGTCCAGAATTGCAAGTAGAGCACGGTAATTATAAATACGAGCTAAGGCCACGTGATCGGTTGCAGAATCGAAGATTATAGCTGACATGAGCGTTTCTGTCATATTATGTTAAGAATATATTTGTACAGATATTTGTTTTTTCTTTTAATTTTTTATCATATAATATAACATCAATTATTAGTGGTTGTTATATTAAGTTTGAGATACTAAAAAATGTCCTTCAGGAGATATTTCCCCATTCTAAAATTTATAATGCATTAGTGGTTGTATAAAGGATATTACGCATAATAATGACCTGTTTAAACATATAATCCCTTTGCTATTATACATGGGATAGTTATACCATGTTATATATAATTATGATCTGGTTATTGTTATCATTTAGAAATAAAGCATGACATGAGATAGATTGTGTGTCAGTTTGACAAGGGGTGGATTTCTGGTAGCTATTCATGGTTGTCAACTTGACTACATCTGGAATTAACTAAAACCCAAGTGGCTGGGTACGCTTGTGGGGGGTTTTTCTTAATTAAATAATTTGAAGTGGAGAGGACTCACTTTTAATCCAGATCTCTTGATGTGGGAAGATCCACCTTTAATCTTGGCCATACCTTCTGCTGGCAGTCTATATAAAGGATATGGAAGGAGGAAGCTCTCTTTGCCTGCTTGCTCTTGCGGGCAAGTCCATCCCTTCACTGGCATTGGAGCCTACTTCTTCAGAATTCCAGCACACAGCAAAGACCAGCTGAGACATCCAGTCTCGTGGACTGAATAATTACTGGATTCTTGAACCTTCTGTTGGTAGACAGAGTGTGTGTGTGTCATCTTTCTTTCTTTCTTTCTTTCTTTCTTTCTTTCTTTCTTTCTTTCTTTCTTTCTATCTGCCCATGATTCAAGCTATTTTATAATCTTAAAGAGACAAATGAATTTGATTATCTTGATTCACCAATTGTGAGAGGGACAGATTTGGTGATTCTGTATACAAAACTTTTGACAATTTGTCAAAAAAAAAAAATAAGGAAAATCAACTTTCTCCAGAAAGGGAGCTTGCGATAGGCTGAAGTCACAATTGTACTAGTATCCAGTTTGGTGAACTAATGAGTTTTTATTGGAATTATTAACATGAGTATGGATGAGGATTCCTTACAAGATAATTCAAAAGCAGCTGCATCACTAGGAAGCCCACTTAACATGGATGATGGCTCCCCAAACCCTGCAACCCCAGATCTGCTGTGCAGCTTGCAAGCTGTTCTACAGTCCAAACATCTCTTACCCAGGTGTTACTGCTCTTTACACTGTTGGGGAGGGGCCTTCAAGGATCTTATGTTCAGGCATGACTGTTGTTTCTCTCTTGTTTATGACTAGGGAGTCTTCCTTTCCCTCCTAGAGGAAATACTCATTTGTAGGGAAGCTGCAACTTCAGAGAATATAACATATAACATAGGCACAAGTCCCCTCACCCCCACCCCAAAGCACACTGCAACCAAGACCCAGGAAATAGATAGACATCATTCCTGTGACCCTCAAAGTTCTTAGGAAGAGTTCCTGAGTACTATAATGTTTTTGCAAACCCAACATAGAAGTCAGGTACAGTTTCCCCTGGCCTTATTTTACACTGTTGTATTATTTTGGTACAGTCAGAATTTCGTGTAATAATTTTGGTGTCAGACCAGAAAGATGATTTCTTAACTCATACAAGCATTTTTGGCATCTGCCTCTATTTACAAAAGTCCTCAAGGGTAGCGGATTCCACTCTGCAGAGCAAAGCCTTCTTCTGCCTTACTTCCTGAAAGCAATAAGTGGATTAATGGATATAGGCAAGAAAATCTTGGTTTATGATTTTTTTTTTTTTTTTTACAAATTCCTAGTCCTTCCTGATACCGGTCAGAGAAGCCCATAATCAAAGGTTTCAGCTCATTTCTCTCCAGGGAGTAAAGACAGAATCTGAGTCCCCTCTTCCTCTTAGTTTTAGATTTAAAGGACCTCTAATACTATTTTCCTTTTCCTATAGAATTTGGTTCGTCTTGAGAATGGCCCAAGTCTCTTTGGGAGTTGCTAGGGAGAGAGGAGCAAAGCGTGGTTGTGAAGGAGGAAGCAGACGTTTTGTTGGAGGAGGCAAGGGAACAGAGGGATGGATGGCAGTGGAGGGCTGAGATGTGTTCAGTACTTCAACATTCATCTTTACTTTTTTTTTTTTTTTCGAGACAGGGTTTCTCTGTAGCTTTTGGTTCCTGTCCTGGAACTAGCTCTTGTAGACCAGGCTGGCCTCGAACTCACAGAGATCCACCTGCCTCTGCCTCCCGAGTGCTGGGATTAAAGGCATGCGCCACCACCGCCCGGCTTCATCTTTACTTTTGACACGCTCTCTAAGACTTTCTTTCTGGTCTCCTGTTCCTCAAATATCTATTTTAAATCTGATTCTGATTTTGCTGTGGGATATCCACCAGAGACAACTCCTCTGACACGGGTTTAAGCCAATAGAAAGTCTTTATTAGCCAGTTGGCTACTATATTGGGTGTTTGGGATCCAAGTGTAGCCCCATACCTTTCTCGGATTGAGCTTTTAAGCACAAAAACAAGGTTCTGGGTTGACATACTTCAGTTAACAAGAAGAGTTAGCCAGAAGTGGAACTACACTTAGAGACTTTTTCAGAACTGTGGACTTGGATGGATTAGGTCTTTGTTTTAGTTTTGGCAGGTGGTGCTGTCTATATGCTGAATTTTATGACCTGAATGGTACTTCCATCCTGCAGTCAGTTGTGCTAAGGGATGGGGTCTACTAAGGTCTGGGGCCCTGTCATATTTTCCAAATGTTCTCTATTTATATTCTGCAAATTAACAGCTTTATTGGTTCTTCTTTTGGAGTAGTGGTTCTCAACCTTTCTGATGTTGTGACCCTTTAATACAGTTTCTCAAGTTGTGGTGACCCCAACCATAAATTATTTTTGTTGCTACTTCATAACTGTAATGTTGCTATTGTTATGGACTGTAATGTAAATATCTGTGTTTTCTGGTGGTCTTAGGCATCTTCCGACATCATATATCACACACACACACACACACACACATTGGTTTTTCGAGACAGGGTTTCCCTGAAACTCTGGTTATCCTGGAATTGCTCTGTAGACCAGGCTAACCATAAACTCACAGAGATTCTCCTGCCTCTGCCTCCTGAGTGGTGGGATTAAAGGCACATGTGACCATTGCCTGACTTTTCTTCAATATCTTAAAATTTTTTATCATACACGCTTTTCACTTGCTTGGTTATAGTTACCCAAAAATATTTCATAGTTTTGAGGCTATTGTGAAATGTGCTATTTCCCTGATTTTTTTCTCAGTCCATTTGTCATTTTTGTATAGGAGGGCTTCTGATTTCTGCTTTAATTTTGTGTGTTGCTACTTCGCTGAAAGTGGGTATCAGCTGTAGGAGTTACCTGGGAAAGATTTTAGGCTCACTGTACATTGTCACATAATCTGTAAGTCACAATGCTTTGATGCCTTTGTTTTTCTATTTGCATCCCCTTGATCTCCTTCAGTTGTCTTATTCCTCTAGATAAGACTCCAAGGTATGGAGAGAGTGGGTAATCATGTCTTGTTCCTGATTTCAGTGAGAATACTTTGAGTTTCTGTCCATTTAAGTTGGTGTTGGCTATAGGTTTGCTGTAAACTGCCTTTCCTATGTTTAGGTATGTCTCTTGCATTCCTAATCTCTCCAAGACTTTATCATGAAAGGGTGTTGGATTTTGTTAAAGGCCTTTCTGCATTGAATGAGATGACCATGCAGATTTGTCATTTGGTTTGTTTATGTGGTGGGTTCTATTTGTTGTTTTATGTGTATTGAATCGTGAAGTTCTGGGGTAAAGCCTACTTGATCATGGTGGATAATCTTTTTGATGTGTTCTTGGATTCAGTTTGCAAGTATTTTATTGAGAATTTTTGCATTTCTGTTCATAAGGGAAATTAGTCTGTAATTCTCTTTCCTTATGGTATATTTATGTGGTTTAAGAACCAGGGTAAATACTTAAATACCTGCAGCCTTGTAGAATGAATTAGGCAATTTTCTTTCTGTTCCTATTTTGTGGAATACTTTGGGAAATATTTGAAATAACTCTTTTTTGAAAGCCTGGTAGAAATCTGGTCTTGATCTTTTTTTTTTTTTTATTGGAAGACTTAATTACTGCTTCTATTCTACTAGGGACTATAGGTCTGTTTAAACTGTTTTTTTTTAAATCTTGATTTAACTTTAGTAGGTGTTGTACATCAAGAAAATTATTCATTTCTTTTAGATTTTCCAATTTTGTGGAGTACAAGTTTTTAAATTATTTCATTATGACTCTGGATTTTCTCCATGTTTGTTTTTATGCTTCCCTTTTTGTCTCTAATTTTGTTAATTTGGATCTTCTCTCTCCACCTTTTAGTTAAATTGGCTAAGGGTTTGTCAATATTATTGATTTTTTTT
>NW_004949101.1:18207620-18209865 GCF_000317375.1 Microtus ochrogaster | reverse complement strand
TTTCTTTCTTTCTTTCTGATTGACAACTGTTTTGTATTTATTCTTCATATCTTTTAAAACCTGCATCTCAATTACACTCATCTCCCACTCATAATGTTTCTTGTAAGAGTTCAATTGTTCTTATGTTTGATGCATAGATATTAAGAATGCCATCTTGGTAGATTTTTCTCTTTAATGAGTATGTAGTATCCTTTCCTATATCTTCTGATGAGGGTTTTTTTTTTTTGAAGTTTCTTTTGTCAGATATTAAAACGGCTATACAAGCTTGCATCTCAGGTCTGTTAATTTTGATTATATTTTTTCATCCCTCTACCCTGATGTATGTCTGTGTGTTTCTTAGATACAGGCAAAAGTTTCCAAATCCATTCAGTTAGTCTGTGTCTTTTTATTGGGAATTGAGACCATTGATGTTGAGCAGTATCAGGAAGCAATGTTTGTTGGTTCTGTTATTTTGATGTGGTGGTGTGAATTTTCTCCCACTTCCTCTGATTTGCTGGTCTGGTCTTATTTATTCCTTTTGTTTTCTTGGGTGTGGTTAGCCTCTTCAGGTTGATGTTTTCCTTCTAGAACCTCCTGTAGGGCTGTAATTGTAGATAGTTACTGCTTAAATTTGGTTTTATTATGGAATGTGATTTTAAAGGAATCCACAGTTGAAAGGCTTTGAACTTTTAAAGAGATTTGGAATTTTACAAAGACTTTGGATTTTAAAAGAGACTGAATATTTTAAAAGGACTGAATTTTTAAGTGTTTGAATTTTTAAAGACTGTGGGACTTTTAAAATTTGCGATGTTTATATTGTAATGTGGATATTCATGTGTGATCTTGGAAATTAACAAGAAAGGAAAGGTTGTGGCTTAACAGTGATTTGTTTGTGTGTTGAGCTGACAAAGGATCCATTGGGATGGTTAGTTTTAAGTCAACGCCATACAAGCTAAGGCTATTGAAGAGGAAGGAATCTCAGTTGAGAAAACACCTCCATGAGATTGGGCTGTAGGCAAGCCTGCATGGAATTTTCTTAATTAGTGATTGATGTGGAAGGGCCCAGCCCATTGTGTGTGGGGCTACCCCTGGGCTTGTGATCCTGGTTCTGTTAGAAATCAGTCTGTGCAAACCATGAAGAGCAAACCAATAAGCACCGCCCTTCCACAGTCCCTGACCCCAGGTTCCTGCCCCTCTTGAGTTCCTGTCCTAACTTCCTTCAAGGTGAACAGTGATGTGTAAACATAAGTCAAAT
Organism: Microtus ochrogaster; assembly: GCF_000317375.1. Classification (NCBI taxonomy): domain Eukaryota; kingdom Metazoa; phylum Chordata; class Mammalia; order Rodentia; family Cricetidae; genus Microtus; species Microtus ochrogaster. The sequence goes on along the minus strand of NW_004949101.1, from coordinate 18,208,631 downwards.
AAACCCTCTCCTCCCCAAGTTGCTTTGGTCATGGTGTTTCATCACTGCAATAATAACCCTAACTAAGACAGAATTTCAGGATGGCATGTTTAGCAATTAAAGTTTATTAAAATTCCAAAGGTGATAATAATCTATTCATGGTAACAAAAACGAACTTTAAATTTTTTTAGTTTTTTTAAGAAACAGGTGTGCTGATACACACCTCTAATCCCAACACTTTGGAGGCAAAGTCAGGTGGATCTCTGTGAGTTTAAGGTCAGCCTGGTCTACAGAGCGAATTCCAGGACAGCCAGGTTAACACAGAGAAACCCTGCCTTGAGAAATAAACAATCAAAAATGTGTTTAATGTAGATAATCACTTAAGTTTTTGGTAACTTTGTTAAACTTTAGCCACTTGGAAAACTGAGCCTTACCAAAGCCAGGACTTATGTGTTGAAAACTCTTCAGGTTGTTTGGTTCAGACTTCATCTAAATGCTGAACAGAGTTTACAGCAGAAGACCGTCAAAGCTGCCCTTGAAAGCCTACACCAAAAGGGATGAGGGCCAAAGAGAACATCCAATATTTTGACCCCTGAGATCCATGGTGATCCAGGACCCTGGGGACAATGAGACCCTGCTGATAAGTTGCCCATCCTGTTGGGGTCCAGCCTCAATGGGGTTTGCACTTCCAGGGTAGGGGCGGGTAGATTAGAAATTTTAGGCAGGAAGAACAAAGATATAAAAGAAAAGGAACAGAGACAGTATAGGACCCGTAAGGCAATCAGTGAATACTGAATACGCCCACATTTATTTTCCATATGCTTATAAACCCCAATCCACAAAGGGGGGAAGAAGGCAAAAGACTGCTTTACCATGATACAAAGAACAAACAGAGCTTCAATACCTGAAACATCAAGCAACTATATCCTGAGTTAAGCATTCTCTTGTTTAGGCAGGACATGCAATGACCACACCTTACACCAAACATCCTGTAGGCAGCCACTCCCTGGGTCAAACTTCCTGTCATATCCT
>NW_004949101.1:18177114-18207095 GCF_000317375.1 Microtus ochrogaster | reverse complement strand
GTCACTAGTGTCCTCAGTTTATACATGATAAAATATAGAAATTATATGGGGTCTACACCAGTGCTAAACAAGTATGTGAGGGATATGTAGCTTCATTGAAAAGGCATTATAAAAACTAGAATGTCTGTAGATGGCAGTGGGCTGGATTTTCAGATAGACCATGATCTCCCCCTTCCTCCCTGCTACTGCTGACAATGTGGGTAAAATTATCTGTCCCCTGCTATATGCAAAGGGAAGCATTGCTGCTGCCTGGAGCAACCACAGAGCAGATGGAGAAACAGAATTGGCAACTTCCCCCCAAATGGGGGTGGAGTGGGGGGAAGAACTGGCATTTGTGACAAGCCGCATTCATTTACAGCCTATTAAGTAAGTGGGACCCCGATAACAACAAGAAATGACCGGTTGAGACTGAAAATGGGGACTACTGAACATTTAAAGATGAAGAGATAGCCATTCCCGAGGCCATTGCCCTGCGTTTGTTAAGCAGCTTCATTAGGGAACTCGAGCCAGCCAGGCAGTTCTAGAAGCCACGGTAGGCTGGCACTTTTATGTTCCCTGGCTTGCTGGAATCCCCAGTGAACTCGTGAACAATGTGACCCTGTGCCCGGAATAATCCCTGACAGTGACTTAGGGCCCTCTCCAAATATAGATTTTATTGATTATTAATTTTGGCTTTTAGAGACAGGGTTTCTAAACTGTGTAGCTCTGGGATGTAAATACAGAATTTTAGAAAGCCCAATTAAAAAAAAAATTGTTGTTGACTTTGTAGAACTTCCCCAAATCAGGAGTCACAAATACTTGGTTGTCTTTGTACTCTCTCTGGCTAGATAAAAAGTCTTTTCTACTCATACAGAAAGTATGTATGCAGTAGTCCAACTTCTAGAACAAAGGGTCCTTAGGTTTGCAATTCCTGTTATTACTGGATCAGACAATGGGCCAGGACTTAGGGCAAACCTAACAATACCTTACTATATAAAGGGCATAGTGCTGATAGAGTTTGCTTTCGTTTTACTTCTACTGAGTATGCTGATTAGAATTAGATATAAAGAATTAAATGAAATTTAAAATACATGATGCTTGCATGTCAGGACATCCCCCGGATAGAACAGCACTCCTTCCTCGCATGGGACACAAACCCCCCTGCAATAACAGCATGTTAGGTATTGCACATTACAGAATGAGAACACATCGGAAAACAAGGCTTGCCAGGACCTGTTGCTCCTGTCCCCGACTGTGCAGGCAGGGCCACCAAACCCCCTCCTTACCAACAGAAGTGAGCTACTCCTCAAGTCTCACACAACAGGGGGGTGGATTCGTTTGCCTATGGGGGACTTTGGAGGCAGGACCCACACTGTGAACATCTCAGACAAGGGAGGGGCAGATGGTCGGTACCCTGTATTCATTCCACAAGCTGAACTAGATAGTGCTACAGACACGGGCATGTTTTACCCAATCTGCCACCAGACCGCTGGGACCTGCACACTGGCTCATTGTCTGTACCCTTTACCCCGGCCCTCCGATTTCCTCCTCTTAGCAAAGTTAAGCCCTGGAGTAAAAGGGCAACACCTGCATCCTTTGATGCCTATATTGTTCTCCAAAGTTGTACCATGCTTTTCAGCTGCAGCACTTTGAACACATTTTTTTCTGGCAGCACAATTACAAAGCCAGCCCAGCTCCGTAAGAATGTAAAGCCAAGCTCTAACTCCTCAGAATACGGTACAGGATCCCTTGCACTGTGCATAAAAACCCAGTGAAACCCCTGCTGGAAAGGCTTGCTTGTTTCTAAATCTTTCCCTATTATAATACATGTAGCAGAGAGGATTCCCTGGCCTCAACACAATAGAATGAAGCCAGCTGCTTGCCACTGGGAACGGATGCATTCCTGACCTGCCAACACCGTGTGAATTGACCATCCGGAGAGGCCAAGCTCTGATGCCAGAAGACCCCGTGAGACCAGAGAACTGTGAGATGTCTCCATCATTGCTCGGGCTTCTTGGGAAGCTACCTAGACTATGCACAGTGGAGGCATAAGGATTTGACTGCCCACAGCAAGAAGGAAATTATTTATTTCCTTACCCATTGCACTCCTTGACATTAGCTACATTTGTTTGCTTTTGACAGCATCAAATCATTTTTTTTAAAAAAAAAAAAAACAGCATAACAAAACTCACAAATTTAAACCGTATTTCCTAAATAACATTCAAGGAATCTACATTTGTTTTAATCTCTGCTGTAGGCCTGACTCTCCACAGCCTCAGCAAACAGGAAGCATGACAAAAAAAAGCTTCTGTTGGCTCCTAGAGTGAGAGCTGGGAAAAATTTATGTTGTTTGCGTTTTCCGTCTCCTAATAGTTTATGATTGCTCTCTCTGGAAGACGTTATAAAAGATGAGTAAATGTATATATATTTACTCATGTCTTATATATATACATATATATAATTCTTAAAAGCTTCTGTTAACATTCTTTAGTCTTTTTTCAGTGTTAATGACTGAGTCCCCTAAGCCAGTTACGATATCTTTTGATATATGTAAAACAGAATCCGACAAACCACGTGCTAAACTTGACTTAAAACAATGCTATGTTCAAACACACACACACACACACACACACACACACACACAAAGAATTCTGCCCTCCAATACTTGGAGATTCCTGCTGAGTAAGTGGCAGCCCCTATGTTAGAAACCCTGTCCAGGTATGCTGATATAGTTATATTTCTCAAGGTATCTGGATGCCACTGGAGACGTGAGCTGATGCTATTTTGACCTTGTGCTGACTAGTCCTATTTCAACTTGATTTAAGTTAAAGTCATCTGCAAGGAGGGAATCTCAATTGAGAAAATGCCTCCATAAGGTAGGGCTGTAGGCAAGCCTGAAGGACATTTCCTAATTAATGATTGACACAGGAGGGCCCAACCCATCGTGGGTGGGGCCACTCCTGGGCTGGTTGTCCTGGGTTCTATAAGAAAACGCGGAAAAAAAAAACCAGTAAGCAGCACTCACTCCTCCATGGCCTCTATATCAGCTCTTGCCCAGGTTCCTGCCCTGAATTCCCTCTGTGACTTAGTGTGACCTAAGAGCTGTAAGATTAAAATAAACCCTTTTGGTCATGGTGTGTATCACAGTAGAACCCCTAGTTAAGACAGATTCTAAAAGGGATTGGAGCATGAGAAATGGCAGAAGGGTCTAAGAAGCTGGGGAAAATACACGCAGCAAGCTGGGTGGCGCCCTTGAGCTATACCACGTTACTCACCTCTCCCCTCTATGCTATAAATGATTTGTGGCTGATTCTTCTGCTTGTGGAGACTGTCTGCTTATGGAGGAATTTAGCAAACGCTACTAAACAAGCTTAATATAGCCAATCAAAATATGTCACTCTGGGTTGCTATGCGGGGGTAAGGAAGCCGGCAAGGGGACAGGAGTGGTATAAAATGCTTTGTTTAGTGGTATAAAATGCTTTGTTTAACCGAACTGAAGCTCGGTTTGGGGGTCGATGTTGCCTAGGCCTGTTGTATTCATGCAATAAAGCTGCCTCCTAGCTTTCAGCCCTGTGCCTGCCTCTTCCTTTGGTCATTTCCTGAAGCAGGAAAAGTCACACAAGAACACGAAAGCTCAAAGACTCTACAGATCGCATCATTTAAATGGAGGCCTGGGGAGTCAACCCGAACCTTGGGAGAGGAACACAGGGAAAAGGAGGTGAAAATCAATCTAATTGATAAATTGATTGAAAAATCAATCAATCAAGAGGGCCATCAGCATAGCTGAACACTAGGTCCCAAATAATTTTCCAAGGACTCAACTTTGTTCTGTGATGCATGGTCAAAATTCCCACCCATGAATCTCTCCCGGTAGCTTTACAACAACCTCTGTGACCAATGGGCTGATTCTGCTTCCCCCCCCCCGCTCTCCTCCCCCTCCCCACTTCGCCTGTACGGTAACTAGAACTGGAAATGGTAAATGAAAGGAAGACAGTACTAAGCCATTCCTTCCCATAAACACATGAGCAGAGAGGCCCAGGAGGCAGAGCCTGGCCTACCTTTGTGGAACTAAAACCCTGGCTCAGTCCCAGTGGTACCCTTCATGGTGTCTCCTCACCATTAGGGGTGACTCTGTGCCAAGCTTTAGTCTCCCCTGCTCCACAGACACATGTCCACCTGCCCACTTAAAAGTCACATCTTCCCCATCCAAAAACTCACTCCTGGTCATGCCTCAAGCATGACTCCCTTCTTCAGGAAACACCAATAACCCTGTGGTTCTGTTGCGGAAATCAGTACCTAGAAGCCGTCCCTGCCTCTTCTCTCATCTCCCGCTCCAATATTTCTTATCCAGCATTCCCTTGGCCATCAGGTTCTATTGGTTTTATGATCCCAATGCAACCTGACTACTTCCTGCCGTGTTCTGAGTTGCCAATGTCAGCTGGGATGACCCAATACAATAGTCCTCTGCTGCTAATGGGTATATTTGTGTGTACATGGAAGATATCTTAGAACATTAAAAAAATTTATGTTGATTGTTTCTTGCACTCACCAAGAAGAATTGGATCTGAATAGTTAAAGAATACTGGAAATTAGGGCCCCTAAATGCCCCTCGAATGATCTTGGCACTTAGCAGAACTGGCCCGCTACTTTGTCAGCAATAGTGCCATCCTGACTCTCTGCCTCACCTAGGGCCCTCCTGTTGATAGGGTCTAACTTCCAGGCAAAGCCATCTTTTGTCAGCTAAAGCATTCTGAATGAGTGGGAGAGGTATGTCTTCCAACAACCAACAAGGCTGGGTCACCGTGGAGACTCCTCAAGGATGACACTCACCACTGCCTTATGCAACACAGACCCACGGCTGCCTGTTGGAAGGCATGCCGCAGCACCCAGTAGGCAACCGCAGCCTCGCTTCAGACCAGGAATGTTTGAACAAAAAAGAGCCATAGTCCTCCAATCGCTTTCAGAGAATAGCCAAAAGCTACATTCAAAGAACCCTGATGATAATGAATATGCTAATGTGGTCTCTACCAGGTCCCTACACACTTTCAAAGAAATGCTTCTGACCTTCCACGTAGATTCAAAGCTTCCATTGAAGTCCAAGGGGGGTTGGGGCTTAAATGACATGAAAGTTTTTACATAAATGGATAAAACTCGGGAGTTGTGAATTAAAAGCGAATTTCACATTGTCCCCAAAAGCTCTGACCTTGAATGAGACGCATTGGTCCTAATTGGTTGGCAGTGGACCTTCTGGCCAGACAGCTGTTACCTTTGGGTAGAATGAGCCATGAAGCATTAACTGGAGTCCTTTCTGCATGACAAGTGAGCTCTGGAAACGCGGGTTCAAATGCCAACTCCGCCACACATTAGCTGGCCGAGCTGATGGAGCTCCACTTGCTTATGTGTGAAAAGCTTAGTGTTTCCTTGGTGGCAATGTGCGGTCGAGAGGGGCTAGGCATCCACCCAATCACAGCGCATCCAAACTATGGAGACCCCCTCACCCCACCCCCAGTCTTCCATGTTCCCCCACCTGTGCTCGCTTCCTCTACCACACACTGAGGAGGTACCCAGGATTCAGCTGTGAACAAACCAGACGAAAGGGAGCTGCCTCGTCAGTGGGAGGAACTGAAGCTAAACCAGGAGCAATGAAGAATCTCTAAGAGGGGCACATTGCAGAGGAGAGGAGAGAGTAAAGCCTTAGCCTCGCGACCTGCACTCTAATCCCATCTCCCGGCTTCCCGACTGCAGCTCTCAGGAGAGCCTTTTGATGACAGGATTCTCAAATGTTCAAAGAGACCCACACTGGCCATTCTTCCATTCACTGAACAAATATTTATGAAGTTGTAACCCATGTCTGAATGCACTGCTCTGAATGCTACAACGCTCACAATGAACAAAACAGGCAACAACAACAAAAAAAAATCCTTGCTCTTGGAAATTTAAATTCTAGAGAAGAGAAATAGACATTAAACAGTACGGTCTTCCCTTGGCAACCGCGGGGGATTGGTTCTGGGAGTCTTAATATAGAAATCCTTCGGGGAGTGAGCCCCTTATGTCAAATGGCCTTGTGTGTGTATAACCTCCATGCGCTTTAAGTCATCTCTAGATTAATTACACAGATTAATGAAAAGACCTAATAACAATAGGTAATCACTACAGTGTTTAGGGAATAATGACAAGAAAAACATAAGGCTTCTGGGAGGCCTGTCCTTTCCAAATGAATATGGGGGAGGATTGGGGGGTGGGAGGATAGGGAGGTGGGAAACTGGGGGGAACAGGGGGAGATGGGAGAGGGATCAGTATGTAAAATAAATGAAAAAATGTTTTTTAAATAAAAACAAAACAAAACAAAAAAAAGAAAAGAAAAAAACATAAGGCTTCACTTTGCTCTATTTTTTGCTGTTGTTATCTTGAGACAGGGTTTCTCTGTGTAACAGCCTGGCTGTCCTGGAACTCATTTTGTAGACCACACTGGTCTCAAAGTCACAGTGCTCTGCCTGCTTCTACCTCTGGAGTGCTGAAATTAAAGGTGTGCACCACCACCTCCCGCTGCTTTGTGGTTTGGGGCCCGACTTCAGAAAGGATCAGAGACTCAAGACCACACACCTGAAGCAGCTAATGTTTGCCTGGCCCTGCGCAAGTGCTCAACAGAGGATAGCTTTTATTTATGACATTTTTCATTGTTATTAGTGCTCTTGTAGGCTCTGTGAATTGCCCACTTTTCTTCTTTCCTCTTTTCTGAGTGACAATAAGCAAGGCTAATCCCCAGATTCCGAGCCAGTAGGGCCCTCTGCCTCCAATCCCAGACAAAGCCAATAGGAATGGCTAATGTGTGTGGTGGTGCAGTCACAGAAAGGGCATGAAACGAGTGAGTGTCGTTGGAGAATGATCAGTGTCTTGCATTCCATCCCTCTCTATGACCTTACAAATTAGATGCCTTGGAAAAGCTGTACCTTCATCCTGGGTGGAAGATAACATCTGCTAAATAGATGGGTCTTTTTAAAGAGCTGGTACCTAATAAAATTACCTGATTCTGGTTTGGGCAGGCAGAGCTGAATGGAAGGGGACAGGCCAAAACCTGGCATCCACTCTTCCAAATTGAACCAACCTCCTCTCCCCCAGGATCCGTCCACCTACATGTTGAGTCAACCAACCTGCCTCCTAACAAGGCATGCTCTCTCAAGCTACCTCCTTTTCTTTATTCACCCCTCCCCGCGTCCTTCCACAACCCTGCTCAGACAGCAGCAGCTTCTCCTTGAGGCCTTTTCCAGCCTCCCAGAAACACAGGATTACCTCCCATAAGATCTTGCTTTACAAAGTACTTTACACATTACTTGGCTGGAGCATCCAGTTCGTTCCAGTTTTATGAAGCCTACTGTTTCGTGAGATCCTTGTAACTGGAAATTGTTTAATGTTTTTATTAGCTCTTTAAGAATCTCATACAATGTGTTTTGATCACAGTCCTCCCTCTCTCCCAACTTCTCCCAGATTCTCCCCAACATCCCTACCTACCCAACTCTATGTTCACTATGCCAACCCCAATCAAGTCCAGTTTGTGTTGACCTGGGAATGAGGTTTGTTTCACAGTACGGCATTAAAGAAAACTGACTTTCCCTCTCCCAGAAGCAATCAAATGCAAGTAGTTCCTCAGCTAGGGGTGTGACTTTGTGCCCACCTACCCTCCTCTATAGTAGCGTATGGTCTGACTTGGGCCTCTAGAGATCACAGGCTTGCTGTCTATCATGTCTTAGGGTTTCTATTGCTGTGAAGAGACACCATGACCAGGGCAACTCTTACAAAGGAAACCATTCAATTGTGGTGGCTTACTTATACTTCAGAAATTCAGTCCATTATCATCACGGTGGAGAGAATGGCAGAAAGCAGGCAGATATGGTTCTGGCTACATCTTGATTAGAAGGCAGCAGGAAGCAGACTGTAACACAGAGTAGCTTGTGTAAATGGAGACTGTATGTTCGTTTCCTGGTCACTCAGACCTGAATAATCACACAAAACTATATTAATTGCAACACTGTTTGGCCAATGGCTCAGTAGTATTCCTAGCTAGCTCTTATATCTTAAATTAAATCATTTATATTAATCTATGTATTGCCACGAGGCTGTGGTTTACTGGCAAAGTTCTGGCATCTTTCTCCTTAGGCAGCTATATGGTGTCTGCCTGACTTTGCCTTCTTTCTTCCTGCATTGTTTAGGTTCCCCACCTATCTATATTCTGCCCTGCCATAGGTCAAAGCAGCTTCTTTCTTAACCAATGGCAATAAAACATATTCATAGCATACAGAGGGGAATCCTGCATCAAGCTTGAGCATAGGAGACCTCAAGGCCCACCCCCACTGTGACACACTTCCTCCAACAAAGCCATACCTACTCCAACAAAGCCATACCCCCTAATAGTGCTACTCCTTTTGGGGGGCCATTCTCTTTCAAACCACCACACTGTCACAATTCTAAGTCTTTGATCAAGCTTATTAGAGTTTTGACTGATGAGACTTTGCCCAACCCCAGAAGCAGCAACCTCAGGTGCCAGGCACAGTGCTGCCACCAGAGGGTCTCATTCGTCTTTATATTTGCAGCTCTTCAGGAATGGGCATGTATGAAATTGCTGCAACTAAACTTTCAGAGCAACATTAGACCTGTTGTTTACTGCGGGAGGTCTCTGAGACCTCCACAGCCAGATGATTGGCAAGAAAGCAGTTCGTTTCAACACAACCTTGAGAGTCTGACCCTAAGTGTTTATTTTAGCCATATTTAAGCACAGCACAACTGGGTGGAAACTTTCCTGCTTACAATTAACGTAATCCCACATGCATAACAAAGCATACGTAAGACTCTTCAAGGAGCAAAGTAAACAAAACAAGGATTGGGCGGACTACATTGAAACTCTTTGTAAAGTACACGTGATGTCTTCCATAAAGATGGGTTCTGTAGTTTGAATGGGACAAATAAGTCTATGAGAAGGGTCTGGGGAAGTGTCCGATGTAGTCACCCACCACACCTGGCTAGAAAGCACATCTTTTCCCAGCCTTCTGGGTGGATAACAGGTGTAGCATTACTTCCCTTGAAGACATGACCCCGTATGCCGACATTCCAGGTTCCTCTAGGGCTTATCTATGAGCACAGGGACTTCCGTGTTTCCTGCATCTCCCACTTTTTATTTTCAAGGAAAAAAAGTTGTGGGTACAGTAGAGGCCAAGGTACTCTCCATTACCTGCATGGCTCCTCTAGCTATTACAAGCAAGCGCAACAGAATTATAAGAACAGCTATCAGAGGACCAAGGAAAGGAGAAAGTCATCTTAACCATGATGGCCATTCAGAGGTTCTCTGAGAGACTTTGTTTATCTCTTTTTGCAGATCATTAATTTGATCATCAATACTATGAGAAAAATCTGTCCTATTAAAGCAACACATGCTAGGAAATTGTTGACAATCAAGACTGTGCTTGAGCAACAAATAATCTATAGTAGTAGCTCTTGTAATGAGTCTTTTTCTGTCCCTCCAGCCAGCTCCCAAATAATGACACAGAGACTTACTAATTATGAAAGCTTGACCTATAGCTTAGCTTTGTTCTTAACTTGTTCTTATAATTTAAATTAACCCATTTATGTTCATCTACATTCTATCATATGCCATCACCTCTCTTCCATGGCGCACCTCCTGTTTCCCCTCCATGTTTTCTGGCTTCTCCCATACACCTAGATTTCTCCTGCTCGTCCTTTTGCTCTTGGAAATCCTTCCTATCCCTCCTGCCTAGCTATTGGCCATTCAGCTTTTCATTACATCAGTCACAGCGATACACCTTCCCAGTGCACAAACAGTCCACAACAAGCTCTGGTCTGTAAAACTGTGGTTCTCAGCTCACCCATTTCTTGGTTGGTTTCTGCTAACATGTTTGTTGTAGTGTTAGTAATGTTACTAATCATGCAGGCCAGTTTTGAAACTGCTTTTGCATTCTATTAATCATGTCTGGTACTGGTAATTTAAAAAAAGCATAAAAACAGTCTTCAACATGGCAAAACAGCATTGTACTGTCTTCTATAAGGGCATACTGGCATTTGGAGTCTATAGTGACAAGCTGAGAATTAACCTGTAATATAGTTAGTAAATATAACAGCATCATTTTGGGGTCAATAGTATTGTGTCCTGTTGTCTTTCCAAGGTCTTGGCTTGATGAGTTGAAGTCTTAATGTGTCCCTAAGTCAGTGCTGTCCTGATCAGATGTACTGTAGCTAGAGCCATCTGGGACCTCATCTTGGGAAAGACTTAAGCATAACCTCATGCTGATGTTAGAATAACTAAGTCATTTCCACGGATTAGTTTCTAGATATTTTCATTTAACAAATAGTTTAGGTTGTATCTCCTTTAGGGCTAAATGTTTTGGGCAGCCAAAGAAGCAATATTCTTTAAAGTGCAAAACGTTAAAGTAAACCTGGCTAAATGTAGCGTGGTGTGTAGGGATTTAAGTGGGTGTATAAACCACCTTTTTAAAAATTTACCATTCAAGTATTAGATGTTGTCATTCCACAATAGCTTGACCCTGTGTGTTGCAAGGGATTTCACTAACATGATTAATATTCCATATACTGCAAAATTCCTTAAAGCACTTGCTAGTGTAAGCAGGACCATTATCAGTTTTTAGTTGTAATGGAAATCCTGGAAAAGAAACAGTGTATAATAAATGATTGACAACATCTAAGATGGTCTCACCCTGTGAACAGAAGTAACAATCATATTAGAAAAAGTATCAACTGTTACATGCGCATATTTTAAATTTCAAATTTCTGAGATATCTGTTTGCCATAATGGCACTGGGTTTTAATCCTTGAGGATCAATTATGCCAGCAGAGGGCAGTGGGGTGAAAGAAGAAAAGATCAGGCGTGAATGATGTGTTGTGCTTGTTCATGGGGTAAAGAGAATTGTACTTGTAGCGTTTTTCATTTTGATGAAGAAGTTCTTGAGATTGTTGAGTGGCCTTTAAGGAAAGTACTAGGGGCAAGGAGGCAGCCAGCGCCTCATCTTGAGCACTAGCAGATGCTAACGGACCTGGCAAATTAGAATGAGCAGGAATATGAATTATGAAAAAGGTTGAGTTCATTATCATATAGATATCTGAAGGGAGAGAAATAATTATGAAATAACATCAGTAGTGGGCTTGGGTTTAAGTCTTGAAGCTTCTAATAGAGAAACGGTTTGAGCACAATCCACAGAGTCAGTTGCAATATTCAATGCCTGAGAAACATCTAATAAAAGCTGATTGATTTCTGTGAGGGAAGGCAACTGATGTGAGTACAATTTATTTTGTGGAGGATGTGGAATCTGTATATAAAACATAAACTCCTTATCCTCTTGAAGAACCATCTGTAATAGCATTAAATGGGATCTCTGTAGGATTCATTAGTTGTAATTGTAGGTAATACTCATGAGGTATCTTCAAAAAATCCTAAAAGGGGGATCGTTGGGTTAATGATTATCTATAGATCCCGCGGAACATGATGATATTACCTGCCAATTATTATCAGTGTGAAACAAATAATCAACCTGCATTTTATTTAATGGTACAATGATTTCTGTAGGTTCTTTTCCACTAACTTGTTTAAGAAGTCTCCTTCCCACCATTATCAAGTGTGTAATTTCTTGTAAACAAGGAGTTGCAGATAATTATGACATGCATAAATTTCTATAATACCATTACCTTGTTGGTCTATAATCCCAGTAGGTGATGAGGAGGAAGGATAGATAAGCCATAGACAAGGAAGTAAGATATCACTATTATCAGCAACATTATTTAATAAACCAATAACTCCCTCTGCTTTCGAGTTTTATGTTTCTGATCAAGTATAACTGGCAATCTCTGGAAAGTAACATAAAGAACACAGCCAAATCTTTAGTAGTGATAAGTGATAAGGACGTACCAAACTGATAATGGCCCAAACATTTTTGTAAGTAACTAAAGGAAAATTGTTTGGGAAGTTCTAAGTAGAGGATGATGGAGGACTTGTTGTGTAATAACATCCTAAATAATCGTAAAGCAGTTGCTTTTCATTTTATCTGGAACTAGGTTTAAATTTGTTCCCTTTGCATTTACCGTGGAAGCGAAGCACTCATTTAAGGATCGATTAGATGAGCCGGAGAGCAAAGTGTCATCCATTTAATGAGTGAACAGTGACTTGGGAAATCCCTTTTGATAAAACTTTCCACTGATATCAGGTCATTCGTTGGCTGTTGGTTGTTTAAAGCAGGGAGAGAGAATGCAAAGCGTTCCTTATTATGATGTAAAGGAACAGAGAAAAGGCCATCTTTTAAGGCAAGTGTAACACTGAATATCTTGAGGAATCATAGCAGGAGCCAGGGGCCCTTGCTGGAGGGACCCACTGTTTTCATGGTAGCATTCACGCCCCTGATATCATGTAACAGTGAAAATTTATTCTTCTCCTTTTATGAATTACAAAAATAGGGGAATTCCAGGGACTGACTAAAGGTTCTATGAACTAGCTGTAATTGTTCCTGCACTGGAAGTTGGGCCTGTTTTAATTTTTCCTATGAAGGGGCGGGCCATTGATCAGTCCACCCTGGGTCATCCGAGACCCATTGTATTTTTAAAGGCTGTATGGCTGGCCCTTGATCAATGACCCCAATTAGGGGGTATACTTCCTTGTATTATAATTATCAGGTGATTTGTTGTAGCAATAGTAAGCACTGCTTGTATTTGTTACAATATATCTGTTCCCCACAGATTATATGAGTGTCCTGGGACAATGTCAGGCTGCACAGTGCCAGAGGAAGACTATTCGTCAGTCTGATTTAAGACAGTACTTTTTAAAGAGTCCCATTGGCGGCCAACACCTTGTAAAGGTGGTCCTCTAGACATTGGCAATGTGGGGGCTCTGCTCTTGATAATAATGGAATGACCTGCACCAGTATCTAGAATACTTTTAATGGAATTGTTTTCCATATATAAGATCAACACATGATGTCTATCCTCAGATAACTGTATTCTCTTTACAGCAAAGGAAATTAATCCCATTGCACTGTCTCTGAATGACTGGATACTGCTTTAGAGTCTGATTCATCTTTGATTGTCCGGGTCAATTTTACCCTTGATTCTTGGGCTGGGGATTGCCCCCTTGGGAGTTTAAAGGTTTACCATCCTTGTCAAATTTGAATTGACATTCCTTAGCCCACTGTTTTCCTCTTTGACATCATGGGCACAGACAAGGGACTGGATTACTAGATTTTTTTTTTGCACTAATTTTTTCAGTGTCCTTTATTTCCTCATTCAAAGCAAGGTCCCCTTTGAGCAGTTTTGTGAATAGCTGCAGTAGTGACGGACGCAGCATGAGACGGCTGCCAACATCCCGAGTGACTGTCACCCACTTAGAAGAGTCACTGTGTCTTACTGGTGCTGTAGCAACTCTGCACCCTCTGCTGGCTCTAGCAAACTTGAGCTGCCTGGTCAGGATATCTGCAGCTTCCCCATGAGTTACTTCCTCTTCTATAGCCTCTTAACTTGAACAGGAAACTCAGACCAAGGCTCACTGACCTTCTGTTTTAGTGGCCAGTGAGTCCGCAGTTTCTCCATGATCAGGACCAATTCTCTGGGCTTGCAGCACACAAAGGTGTGCTGGGTCAAAACACAGGGCCAAGCCATTCGTCTGTAGTAGAGCATCACTATACCATCCCTCTCCTCAAAGCATGTAGAATTGATAGGGCATCATTGCCATGGTTTCCTTCTGCCTGTTCATCACATTCATCATACTATCTTGCTTTCCATATCAAGTATTGTCCTGGGCGGAAGCTTCACACACTTGCTTATTGTCCCAAGGAGTAACAATATCCCTGCTTAAATTTTCCCCGTAACGTATCAGTAAATAGAGCAGGCACGCCATTGGCGGCAACAGATTTTCTGAAATTCTTTGAGAACTCAGAAGTAAATTGGTACTGTTGACACATATTTGGGTCCTGAGGATTTAAAATCATAGGCATCGTAAGAACTGGCATGGTGAGAGGTTCGGTCCAATCATTTCCCGTTGATTATGTCCCTTATCTTGTATAAGTAGTCTCTGGAAGTGAGGCGGCATGGATGGAATTTCTGAATCAGATTGATGAGCATGAATATTTGCTGTACATGATTATAAAATTGAGGTGTTTGAAAGGGGAGGCGGCGCACGTATCTAAATCAGTCTCATTAAATGTAGGCACAGTGCCCCCTGCTGAGATGTGTCCAGAGGATCTTCCTCTTTATGGTCCTCTTGGAAGGGATCCAGGCAGTACGTCACTGCAGTCGAGACCGCAAAATAATATGACAGGAATTTTGTTCCCCTTTTCGTGGGTTCTTTTCACATTAGCTCCTATGCCTTTCCAGCTGGCAACATCCGTGGTTCCTTGTTCAGGAAACCAAGAATTTTACAGTCACTTGTGTAAGTCTTTGAATATTTTGCTAAAAGACATCTCAATAATTGTACAAAATGCTTTGCTCAGAGGGCTGAGGCGAAGCCATATTATTTCATTCTCTCTTACAGTCGAAACTCCTTGGATGAGGCGACTGAACTCCTACCCTCCGCGTCTATTTAGAGAAAATTTTTCTTACCTTCTCCAAGTTGTGGGGGTCTCTGCAACCTTTACATCCAGCAGAGAGGTGATCCGTGGGAGGCAGAAAGTCAGTTCTATTCAACATGAATAAGAAGCCAGTGTTGTTGGTCCAAACCTTAGGAATCTGACCCCAAGTGGTTTATTTTAAGCCATATTTAAACACAGCACAATTTGATAAAATTTTCTTGGTGATAATTAATACAGTGTTCGCACAAAAAATATATTATATATAAATCTTCTTGAGAAATAAAGTTAAATAAAGAACAGATGTGACTACGTTAAACTCTTTGTAAAGCCCACGTGACACCTTCCATAAAGAGGGATTCTGTCGATTGAAAAAAACAAGCAAACAACAATACTAACATTTATGATGAGGGTCTGGGAGTGGGTGTGGCCTCCAGCCCCACAGTGAGTCAGAATGTGCAATCAACCCCAGGCTTCTGGGTGAGTAGCAGGTGTAGCATTCCTTCCCTTGAAGGAACAACACGGATGAGAACTGTCTCTCTGTATGCTGTGAATATGTCTTTTTAAATTCATTTTCTAATTTCATTTTACATTCCATCCACAGTTCTCTTTCTCCCCTCCCAACCTTCCTGCCTACCCCCAGCCCACTCTCCACTCAGTTCTCCCAGTGGGTAAGGGTTCCCAAGAGAAGTCAACAAAGTCTGGCATATTAAGTTGGGGCAGAACCAGCTCCCCCCACAATAAGGCTGAGCATGGTATCCCACCATATGGAATGGACTCCAATAAGCTAGCTCATGCACCAGGGATAGATCCTGGTCCTACTGCCAGGTGCCTCACACCTAGTCCAAGCTTCACCACTGTCTCCCACGTGTGGAGACCTAGTTCAGTCCCATGGAAGCTCCACAGCTGTTGGTCCGGAGTTCCTGAGTTTCCATGAGCTTGGTTCAGCTCTCTCTGTAGATTCCTTCATCATGACCTTGATCTACCACTGGCTAATAAAGAAACTGATTTGGCCAATAGCCACGCATAGTAGAGTCAGGTAGGATACAGGGAGAAAAGGGGTGGAGTCAGAGAGATGCCCGCAACCTCCAGAGAAACAAGATTTGAGGTAGCAAGTCACAAGCCTCATGGTAAAATATAGAATAATAGAAATGGGTTAATTTAAGTTGTAAGAGCTAGTTAATAATAAGCCTGAGATAATAGGCCAACAGTTTGTAATTAATATTAAGTTTCGGAGTGGTTATTTGGAAACTGGCGGGCAGAGGAGAAACCATCAGTTACACAGCCCTGTGTGCCAACATTCCAGGCTCCCCAAGTGCTTATTTGTGGGCACAAGGACCCCTGTGCTGCCTGTAGTTGACTATGACACTTAAGATTGGAATAGATGTTTTTGACTGTTTTTTTTCTTAATCTATTTTTTTAAATAGGAAATAAAAAATGTACTTTTAAAACCTATTTCCAGGTGGTGGTGGCGCATGTCTTTAATCCCAGCACTCGGGAGGCAGAGGCAGGCGGATCTCTGTGAGTTCGAGACCAGCCTGGTCTACAAGAGCTAGTTCCAGGACAGGCTCCAAAGCCACAGAGAAACCCTGTCTCAAAAAACCAAAATAAATAAATAAATAAATAAATAAATAAAACCTATTTCCTAGGAGTAAGGGGAAGAGGGTAGACAATGTTTCCTGGTATATTTAAACATCAATGTTCCAGTGAATCTTAGAATCTCAGGGTTACAAAGAACAGTGGAATCATAGTCTTACAACATGGGAGCCGTGGAAATCTATGTGCTACAGATCTCTAGATTCCCAGCTGTGGTGGTTTGGATGAGAGTGGTCTCCGTGGTCTCCATCTCCATATATTTGAACTCTTGGTCCTCAGTTGGTGAAACTGCTTGGGAAGGATCAGAAGATATAGTTGTTGGAAGAGGTTTGTCACTGGGGGTAGAAATTGAAGTTTCAAAATCCCAAAGCCTTCCCAGTTTCTCTCCCCTCTTTCCTTCCTCCCTCCCTCCCTCCCTCCCTCTCTCTACCTTATGCCTGCAGATCAGACGTGAACTTTTAGCTTCTGCTCCAGTGTTATGCTCCCACCATGGTGGTCATCAACTCCAGCCCTCTGGAGCTCTGAACTCCCAATTAAATGCCTTATTGTATAAATTGATTTGGTCATGGTGCTTTGTAACAACAGTAGAAGAGTAACTAATCTTTCCTAGACCTCTAGGATCTTTCTTAAAAGACTGAAGTCTTGCAGACAGATCAAGTTAGACTAGAGGGCTCTCAGGAGACCTTCAATGTGTTGACTTCTGCTTTTCTACGTTTCTGCCTTAGAGGGCTTTTCCTGACTTCTTATCCTCAATGTGCCCTGGCCGCTGACACTTTCTTTTGCTTTATGCCTGTTCATTTGTTAGAACTGCTCATTACCTAGCATGTGATGTTATTTTCCCCCCTTGTTTGTTTGCTGTCCATCTCCCATATACATTATATTAAAGTCAAGAACATTCTTAAAACAGTCCTGGCATATTACAAGAGCTAAAAACAGTTATCTGTTCATTCCACGAATATTTATTGCATACTCACTTCCTGTTGGTCTCTTGGAGATGATCTTGTCTCAGGATGGGAGAAAGGTCTCAGTTTGAAGGCCAAGCACAACTGGTGGCAGATAAGTGGAGCACCGTGTTGAGAAGCATTCTCAGAGATCTGAGAATCCAAAGCACTCGCGGGAACGTGATTAACAATGTCAGGCATGAAGCAATGAAAGAGAGAAGAAGCTGCCACTCCTGGGGCTCCTTGAGCTCCAGAAAGAGATGGGGAACCTGGAGTTCAGACAACATAGGGAACCCCATCATTCTCTCTGTGTCTTTTGTGGATGGAAGGCCGTTAATAGGAAACCAGAAAATAGAGCCTAGTCCCAATTAAGGAATCTTCATGAACATGTTCCAGGAATCCCTAACTGCCAGTCTTGAAGTGTTGCATATCACAGAGCCAAGTGCTCTATGACCCAAACCTTTGCCATCAGCCAGGGCTGTCCATATTTCCATGGCCACGATTTGCATAGACCTTATTTGCATGCCAGAGATTACAAAACTGGAAATTATGTGCGTAGCAACTCATGTTAACCTCCTAGACTGTACACCGGCCAATATGAGCTGTATGCCCTTTCGTGTTGTGAATGACATGCTAGGCAACTATGCACAAGACGCTCGTCCTAACCGAAAGTGCTTCTCTAATATGGACACACTGCCCCCCAACATTGTGTGATAGGCAGGACTCTAATTGTACCTCAGACTGCTGCCCTCTGGCAGTATAATCAAAAAACTATTTTCCCTATTTTATTGTAGATGGTAAAATCATTCGCCTGATCATAGGTTGTGTATACCTGTTCACTATGCTGTCAATCAATCTCACCATGTTAGACCCTGAGCTAGAGGGCACCTCTGTACCTCCTCCCCCGCCCCATTAGTCTTCAGGTTCTTCCTCTTTCCTGGGCCTTTGAAGGGGTTAAAAAGATGCAGAAGTCCCTGGCCCTGAACCAAGCCTGGAACCCAATTCTGTCTGAACTCACAAACCAGTTATTTTTAAAAAAATCCAAAGAGAAAAGGAAGAAAGAAAAAAAAAAGAAAAAAAAACCCTGACTGTTCCAGTCACTGTACCAGCCAGCTGAGAGAAGAGAGAATAGAGATTTGAAAGGAACAAAGGGTTTCCTCAAACATGCAGATCAAGGGCTTGGCTTAGGTGGTAACCAGTAACCTACCACCGTGTGCTTTCTGACAGAACCTTCAGAATGGCGGCCTCTGTTCCTGCCCCAGTCCTGGCAGGGGGATGGGGAACCCAGGGACACTCTCCTCCCATGCCCTGAGGTCAGCAGCTTATAATCAGACTCTGAGCACTGCAAAGTTCCTGTCGCCGTGGCACATGAAACTCCAAACCGACCTTAAGAACATTGTCATCTGCCTATGAAGTGTGAGCACCAGCTCCCCGGGTTCTTCCTGTTGCCATCCTTCCCTTTCACCCCTGGCATTGAATTTCGTCTTAGGACAGCCTTCAGAGCCTGGGAACAGGTGAACTGGAGGACTTAGAAGGAGCAAACAGGAAGAAGGAATCTACCTGATATTCTTGGACACAGGACCAATCTAGAGTCTGGGGCTCTATAAGGGTGTCTCAAACCAAGTACAGGAACCTTAGTTTAAAAGTAGGGCTATGACCCTGAGCCATGGAGACTTCTGGTTCCGGGCTGCAGCTGAGGGCCGTGTCGGGTTTCATGGTCCTACCGTAGCTCAGGACTGAGTTGATGTCCAGGGTTCTTGTTTTCATGGTAGACAGTGCCGAAACCGGGTCTGGATCGAAAGCTGAGGCCATGTTGTTTTCCAAAGGTCAGGAGGCCGCCATAACTGTGCAGACCTGAGTACTCTGCGTAGCAACCCAAGGCCATGGTAATACCCAGGCTGAGCTGCAGCCTGGAGCCTTGTCTGGGTGTGTGGCCCTGCTGTAGCCACGGTCTATGTTGATATCCATGGCTCCTGATACCACCAAAGGCCAGGCACTTGCCAGAGATCTGGGCTGCCACCTGGAGTCACGATGTTGTCTGAGGGTTACCTTGCAGCTAGGGCAATGCAGATCTGAGTGGCCTGTGCAACCTCCTGGGGCCATAGTGACATCCAGGCCAGGGATGTCACCCACGACCATGTGTAGGTCCAGGGTTCTAGGGCAGCTTGGCCCTATGGCGCTGTTCATGATCCACATTGCCACCAAAGACCACAAGAACACCCCCCTCTGCTTTTAGACCACCACCTGTAGCCATTTTGGAGTCTGAAGGACATGTTGCTGCCGGATCATGCCAACCTCAGTGGTTTGGGCTGCTACCCATGACCATGGTGTTGTCAGGGCCTGAATTGCTGCCTAGATCCATGTCTGTATCTGTGGCCCCACTAGAGCCAGGGTCTGCATCGATGTCCAAGGCTCTGGTTACCACCGAAGGCAGTGCAGATGCCCAGGCTGACACCTAAGGCCATCTTGATGTCCTCAACCAGCGTGGCCAGCACTGCCACCCAGGGCCACCCATATCTGAGCTGTGGCTTGGGGCCATTTCTGAGTCGGCGGCCCTGCCACAGCCAGAGTCTGTCTGTGTTGAGGTCTGTGGTTCCCATTGCCATTGGGCCAAATGACGGCCAGAGATCTGAATCGCCACCTGGGGCTAGGGTGGCGACCAGGGATCACACTGCTGCTGGCCACATCTGGATCTGAGAGGCCTGCGCTCTCACCTGGGGCCATGCTGACATCCAGCTCCAAACTGCTGCCAGTGACCACTTCTGGGTCTGTGGTCCTGCCACAGTTGGGGTATGTGTAGACGTCTGTTGCCCATGTTACCACAGGGGGCCATGCAAAACATGTGTCAAAGTGCAAGGGCTCTGCTGAGCTGGCCCCACCCCTCACTGGCCCAGAGTGACCTGCTCCCTCACCACCACCACCAACATTAGAGCCTGCCCTGAAACTCCCCAGACGTGGGATTATGGACCCTGAAGATTCCTGCTTGGAAAAGCTGGTCCCGCTGCTAATAAGAGAACTGGCTCTCCACATTTGCTCGTCCCCACCCCTCACCATGGGCCTGGGAGAGCCTGTTCCACCCCTCACCTGAGAGGAGGTCCTAGCAGTTTGAACTGACCACCTCAGTTACCACCCAGGCACACATCTGTAACAGGGGAGTGCTTGTTCGCTTCCCGACCACTAAGACCGGAATAATCACACAGAAACTGTCTTAATTACAACACTGCTTGGCCAATAGCTTAGGCATATTTCTAGCTAATTCTTATATCTTAAATTAACCCATTTCTATTAATCTGTGTATCACCATGTGGCTGTGGCCTACTGGTAAGGTTCCAGGGCGGCTGCCTCCTGCGATCCAGGGCGATGGCAGGATATTGGAGATGAAAGTCGGTGGGGGTCCAGTATTGATGATGTACCGAAGTCAGAGACCTTGAACCTGACCAACCGCTCATCACACGATGACCATTTGCATGTAAAGCTGTTCGGACAAAAGGGTCTACTGCATGACACACAGCAGCTCCCAGTGCCACTAAGATGAATGACAGGGGCCTGGGGTGGGGGAGGGGGAAAGGCAGAGGCGAGAAGTATTTTTCTTTCTTTTTCTTTTTGTTTATTTTTATTCTTTTTTAGCCTTTCGGTGTGGGGGGGGCACTACCAGAGTGAGTTGTGGACATGGAAGAACTAGGAGATGAGTGGGACTGGGGTGCATTGTGTGAAATTCCCCCCCCCAAAAAATCAATAAAAATGGAAAAGGAAAGAAAAGAGCAGAGGTATCACAATAATCATAATATCATTAGGAATGTCAATAGGGAGCACTTACAATGAACAGGAACCCCGCGGAGCACTTTGTGTGGCTCCTCCTTACAGGACTATTGTCACCTCTGTGGGACAGATGAGAAAACAGGTTCGGAGAAGAGTAGTGGCCTACAGGACCTCACAGTGTGAGTCAGTGGGGTCAGGACCCTGGCCGGATAAGCTTGACTCTGGAATTCTCTGCCTATCCTCAGACACACTAAAAATGCTGACACTTCAGCATGAAAGGGAACTGACTCACCGCAGGACGGAGGATACAAGTACATGCTCACATTCCTCCCTTGTGCCCCAGCTTTCTCGTTTTTTCTCAAGGGTTTCCGTTTGAAAAGTATAGACCTCAAAGATACCGTCTCAGCCAAGCCCAGAGAAACAAAGTATCTCCTTTCCTAAGAGGGAGGGAGCCAGAGCATTTCCCTTTCTCCCTGCCAGACTCGGTTTCCTCAGCCAGGCCTTCCTTGGCTCTCTTCCGGAAGTCGTCAGCGATCTGCCAATCTGTTGCTATTAAACGCTCAGCCTCTTAATTGTTGCCAAACGCTGCCCCTGATTCCCACACTCTGGCTCTATCGCTTGCCCAGGTATCTACATAGTCTGTTCCTTGGTCTGTTTGCTTCAGCTCTAGGCTTCATCAGAACAGCAACCTTGTCCCTTTTGAACAAAGCGACAAAGTCTCCTCATACCCTTCATGAGTTCCCTACCCTCAATGAACAGGGGCTAAACTGCTGGTCCTGGCCCTGCTCCATCTTCTCCGCCTCCCTTACAACAGGACTCAAGACAAACCAGATTTTCTACTCCAAGCTCTTGTTCTTCTCCCGGCTTCTCTTCCTTCTTTTCTCTGCGGCTCAAAAGCCACTCCTCCCCCGTGGTCTTTTTGGATCTCATCTCTAGCCCCTCCCTCCATGAACACCACACCAGTATGTTGTCCACATCAATGCGTTTCTAGCGTGTTGCCTCTGCCAGTTTGCTTTTGCAAAGTAGAAAACTCCAAGGTCTCATTCCTCCATAGAAACATCAAACTAACACACTCAGGAGCAGGATGAATAGATGCAAAAGCTCTGGATAGCAACTAAGGTTTATAACAACCAAGTATACATCCAGTTAAGGATCAGCGGCTTTCGAAACAGTGGGAGAAGTTCTCTGGCCTCTGTTGGGCTCAGCTCCAATGTTTCCCTAGTGCAGCTGCTGTACTGGACTAGACGAGGTAACTGTCCTGCTCCTGGTTTCTTCCTGAAAACCTTACTCACAACACGCCAGCATGTTGCGATGCCACTTGCATGCTACTCTCTGTTTATTTTGACTCTGATCTCTCTCAAGCAGAGACTACCCACGGGCTCTGTTAAAGAAACAGGAGCAGGACACACAATAGACCACAGATGCTGTGGCCAGACTGTGGAAGGCATACATAATAAGCCATCTGTGACCCTGGGCAGAAGCCGGGGACTTCAGGGCTACTCGGCACCATGGCATGTGCAGTACTAAATGCACATGTATGTTCAGAACCAAAGCTTCCATGAAGTTCCACGCAACATGGGCAAACACTACCTGAAACTTCAGATTCGTTCCAATCTGGTTTTGATGGATGGCTCGTTGTTACGCATTCGGCAACCTTTTGCTGTTGCCAGATTTTCCCGCCTCCCACATTCAGCTGTAAGATCTCACATGGGGTGACGTTTACAGTTTAAGGAGTCGGGTATGTGTAATCCCTGTGAAAGGAAGAAATAGCTGCAGTCTGACAGGTCATAGAACTACAGCTGTTTATAAGCATGGGTAGGACATACTTTAAATGTCCATCAACAGGTGAGATCAGGTATGTTCAGTGTGGGGTGGCTCACCAACATGGCTACCTAAATAAGACCTGGGCAAGGACGTCACCAATAGATATGCTAACGTGGAAGACAGTGTGATCACAAAACCTCAGCCTTAGACAAAGAACTGCCTGCAACTAAGGAATGTTAAGAGTAGGAGAAGTAGTCTTCCTCAGGGAGGATACAGCATTATTTATCCAAGACCAATGGTCAGCCTGAAAACGTGTGTGTATATACGTATATATATATATGTATGTGTATATATGTGTATACGTATATATGTACACGCATATATATGTGCATATATATAATTATACAGACTGGTCAGATTGCATTTATATATTAAGGTATGTATTGTGTGCATATGCATATATATGTAACAGTAATTAAAGAAAAAAGGACATGAATTGAAAAAGAGCAAGGGGGTTAGAGAGAGAGAGTGTAGGGGGAAGAAAGGGAAGGAAAAATGATGTAATTATACTATAATCTTAAAAAATAATAATAAATATTTTCCATCATAGGTAGTTTGTCTTTATGAGGCTATTTTAATGTAAAAGAATGAATATGTGACTGCTAACTATGTTGGTATATTATAAAAGCACACATTAGTTTATGGAGAGTCTGGGCCATACTTATATGGCCGTGTGTGGCCACTGAAACATTATGTTTCTCAGAGAGAACACTGCGGAACCTGAGGTTTTCTATAAAATAATTCAATGATGTGACCAAATCAACTCCCCTCATTTTGACAGACTGCAAAAGCCTCCTAGGAATTTTCAGTGAAATATTAACTTGAATCTTTATAGCTTTAGTCTACAATAACTGTTTTCAACTCCTGGAAAGTAGCAGTTGTGAAGGCATTTCTTGTTAGTTTAGCTTGGTCAATAGGGAGGATTTTTTCTTCTGAGGAGGAGGCTTATTTGTTGTTTCTTTGCTACACTGTTGAGTTTTGGAGATAAACAGAGATGTTTTAGAGTTCTATTAGCTGCCCTTTGGTGATTGTCAGCATCGCTGTTTAACTTTAATAACTTTGCAACTACTGACTAAAAGCTAAGATGTATGAGGGTAAGAGCTACTACCATAAATTCAATGTCTTAAAAAGACAAAGATATAAAACTAAGAGATGCTAACTGGTGACAATATGAAACAAGTGTTGTTGTGTCCCAAACAGTGAGACATGGCTGCGTCAAGCTTCATAAGACTCTAACTGGAAACATTTAAATTATATCCTGAAAATTCCTCAGAAATCAAGGAGAGAAAAAATAGTATCTTTGATCAGGATAGATATGTGATCTATCAAAGAAAACTAAAAGACCGTGGCGCAGCCCTAGGCACCATCAGTAACACTGCCACTTGGCAGTAAACAAGCAGGGCAAACAGCTGGAGTCAGCTTTGTTTCTTAAGAAAGAATAATCTTGGCTCCAAACTAAGGAAAGATCCCCAGTTCACACTTGTTTAAAAAAGAATGTGTGCATTATTGCCGGGCGTGGTGGTAAGCATCAGTAACCCCAGCTCGCAGAAAGAGAGACAGGAGGATCACTGCAAGTTCTAGGCTAGCCTGGTCTACCTGGAAAGTTTCAAGCCAGCAAATTCTATAGGGTGAGACCTTGTCTCAGAGAACAAAACTGTAACATTAAAAAGCAGGGTTGAGGGAGTAGCGGGGGAGTGTTCTGGGGAAAAAAAAAAAGTATCAAAATACACAAAAGAAAAATGAGAAGGAAATAAAAGCAGAACTACAAAAAAAATAAAAACCCAGTTAAAAAAGAAGAAAGTGGTAGAGGAGGGAATGGAGGGCAAAATACTAGAAGACATGGAACAAGTAACAAAATGGCAAAAGTAAGTATCAGTAACTCAGTTAAATGTAAATGGGTAAACTTTCCGATCAAAAGGCATACACACACTGAGCTGGGAAAATGGCTCGGTGGGTAGAGCACTTGCCACACAAACACCAGGACTGGGTGAAAGTCCCAGGACCCACATAAAGCCAGGCAGTGGTGTGTTCTGTCATCCCAGTCCTGTGGCAAGACAGAGGTGCAGACCAGAGATTCTCAGGAAACTCAAGGGGCCGATCAGCCTGGTGTACACAGTACCAGACAACACAAGAACACTCCCTTAAACAAAGGGGTGGTGAGGGGTGAGGACTGACTCCTGAGGCAGTCCTCTGATTCCCATACAAACACCACGGGAAGCATACATGTGCGTGTACACAAAAACACACATGCACACACATCATACATGCACAAAGGCATAAGCTGATGAATGGATTCAATTAAGATAAAAATTCAACTATCTGGTGTCTATAAGAGATTTTCCTTGGATCCAACAATATGCATGAAATGAAAGTGAAATGATAAAAAAGGTATTTCATGTAAAGGGTGACCGAGAGAAATCTGGGGTGATTATACTGTCATATAATATGCCCTTTAAATCAATTGTGAATTTAAGAGAGACACAGAGGAACATTATATATTTATTTCTGAAATGTCAATCTGCTGAGAAGATATGAGGCTTTTACATAGACATGCAGCAAATGGCAGAGTCACCCTTTGAATGTGAGTCCTGAGGGCAGAAACGCGGTGGGGCTCATTCCCTTCTTAGATGCAGCCCCGAAACTTACTATACGTGTTTGCTCAATCCCCACCGTCTCCAGCAAGTGACCAAGAGGTAAGTTCAGCT
This sequence comes from Microtus ochrogaster, assembly GCF_000317375.1. Lineage (NCBI taxonomy): Eukaryota > Metazoa > Chordata > Mammalia > Rodentia > Cricetidae > Microtus > Microtus ochrogaster. Next base: position 18,181,724 of record NW_004949101.1, on the reverse strand, counting down.
GATTGTTGCTGGTCATCAAGAAAGAACACAGATTCTTGGACAGGTAGCTCTAGCTTCCCCAGCCAAGGTTTGTGAGTACACATCAGGAAAACCTGGAAGCTCAAAAGGCTTTGCAATTGGAGCTGGTGCGTCCTAGGAGGATACTGAAAGCCAGACAGGTAGGGTACCAACTGAAGGTCACACAGCAAGCTAACCGCAAAGCGAGCATTCAGACAGACTCTCCATCACCCTGCCTGTCACATGCTGTTTCTTTAGGATGCTCCCCATACTCTGTGATTCCTCTGTCACACCTCTCCGTCCACTTCCCTTGTCACTGCCCACTTTCAATGGTGCTCGGTCCTCTGCCCTCTGCCACAGAAGGCCAATGACAGCCTTTTCTTTATTCATGTTATACAAAATGACAATTTTACTCCCATGGTGGCCCGATAGAGTTAAAATAAAACTGTCAGGCCATCAAGATGACTAAGCAGGTAAAATAACTTGCCTACAAGCCTGCAAATCTGAATGGTAGTCTGGGGAACCACAGCGAAAAGAGGCAACTGACTCCCAAAATTTATCTTTTGACATGTACATGCACACCACGGCACACAAGTGCCCCCCCCAGTACCATGAACATGGATAAGCAAAATGATAGGAATAAATAAAATATCTTTAAAAATAGGTTCTCAAATCCTGTTCTTCCAGTCAGGACCTCCTCCTGCACCGTCGTGTACCGTGTTCGGCTTCTTGCTGTATCTTCTCACAAGACGTTCAGAATCAAGCGATTCCTGGCCAAGATCCAAGAGCAAAATTGTCCTGTTCCTCAGTGGATTCGGATGAAAACTGGCAACAAAATTAGGTTCAACTCCAAAAGAAGACACTGGAGAAGAACAAAGCTGGATCTGTAAGAATTCATGCAGTGACAAGACAGAATTTATACTGAATCGTGGTCCTCCATCAGTCTGATCAGATGGAGTTCAACATTTTCAACCTAGAGACTTGGTCATGTTTAAGTTGGAGGAGTGGTTTGTCCAGTAATAAAATATAGGAACTTTAAAAAAAAATTCTCTTTTAGGCTATCCACTCCCCCCTGTTTCAGAGACAGCCATATCTTCTCATGAAGTGCCAACCTTGTCCCCAAGACTTGAAGGCGAAGTCAGAGTAAACGGATTTGACCATATTGGGCACCTAGGTACCAGAACTGCTACCGCGTCTGGAAAAGTGAATATTGTTGTCATCACTTACCCTTTTATTGACCTCAACTACATGGTGTCCATGTTCCAGTATGACTCTACTCATGGCAAGTTCAATGGTACAGTCAAGACTGGGAATGGGAAGCTTGTCATCAATGGGAAGGCCATTGGCATCTTCCAGGAGCAAGATGTCACCAACATCAAATGGAGTGTCGCCGGTACCCGAGTATATCATGGAGTCTACTGGTGTCTTCACCACCATGGAGAAGACTAGGGGCCACTTGAAGGGTGAGGTCAAAAGTGTCATAATCTCTGCCCCATCTACTGATGCCCCCATGGTTGTTATGAGTATGAACCATGAGAGGTATGGCAACCCACTCAAGACTGTCAGCAATGCTTCTTGTACTACCAACTGCTTAGTCTCCTTGGCCAAGGTCATCCATGACAACTTTGGCATTGTGGAGGGATTCATGACCATAGTCGACAACATCACTGCCACTCAGAAGATTGTGGATGACCCTTCTGGGAAGCTATGATGTGGGCTGCTCTACTCTCTTAAATATCATTAATAAAGTTCACTGGACCCACGAGAAAAAAAAAGGAAGAAGAAGAGTTCTCTTTTAGGCCTTATTTTACAGATGAGATAACTGAACTGGAAAGCAACCAGCCAGTTGTGGTTGGGGTTTATGTCAACACGACACAGGCTAGAGTCATCTGAGAAGAGGAAGTCTCAACTGAGAAATCGCCCCCATCAGATTGGTCAGTGGGGCAGTTTCTTGATTGGTGATTGATGTAAAAAGACCTGGCCCACTGTAGGCCGTACAGTTCCTGGGCAGGTGTTCCTGGGGTGTAGAAAAAAAAATTGAGCAAGCCAGTGAAAGTGAGCCAGAAGCTGTGTTCCACTGGTCTGGGCCTCCAAGTTCCTGCCCTGACTTCCCTTCATGAATGACTAGAAGCTGTAAGGTGAAGTAAATCTTCCTCCCCAAGCTTCTTTTGGCTATAGGGCTTTATCTCAGTGATAAAAACCTAAGTAGGACACCAGCCAATGAAGCTACTTGGGTCTAGAGCCAAGCCCAGCCTCCTGACTTTGAAGTCCTCATCTGCCCTCAGAAGTATCAGTACCCCTAACAACAATCTATAAACATTTGTCCTTATACCCACAGATAAATGTAGGCTTGACCCCTCAACAAGTAAGTCTCTTTGTAACAGATGGAGAAGACAACAGAAATCCACAACCAATCAAAATGCATAGTTATGGAGCCCAGTTCCAGTGGCTACATCTACAAAATACTCTTGCACCTAAGACCCAGGGAAACTGCAGGAGAGGAGCAGAAAGACTAAAAGATAGAGGATCATGGAGTTTGCTATGAGACTGTGTCTCCTAGTAATATCAGAAGATACACCCATGAAGTCTCACCAACATGCCTGCCCAAATGTGTACCCAGCAAGGATGATACCAATGGACATGCCACACTGGATGGGGAAAAGCCCACGAAGGCTCAAACAAACACAAGAACTATCGGCAACCGAGGAAAGCTGGGGGAGGTTGTCTGGTACCAGATGGTCAGCCCTGCAAACATACATACAAGCAACATCATATGGACTCAACAGGTTATATATAGGGAAGTATATGTACATACAAAATAAGAGGCTGTATATTGAAGTAGAGTAGGGAGGGGTATAGTGGGATGGTTTGGAGGGACGAAAGGGAAGAGAGAAGTGTTGTAGTTATAATCTCAAAAATAAGATTTAGGGAAAAAGTATTGGGATAGTTGATTTACAAAAAAAACCCTCATGTTTTCTGGTCCCAATTCCCACAGAAAAACTGCCCCAATTCTGCTCCTTTCTCCTTAGACTTTTCCTTCCATTGTAGGATGACCACGAAGCATGAATCTCATTCTCCAAGACTAGAACACATAAAAGAGCATGGAGCTACCCACGCCTGGACAGCTTTAAGCTCTTTAGGCTCAGGGTCCTTGTCAGTTGATAGGCACTGAGCCAAACATTGTGCAGGTGTGTCTCTAGTTCAGCGAGGCCACAGACATCATATCATTATGCAGTGAAAGGTGCCGAGCCTGCCAGGAAGTGGCTTGCACAAGAACACTGCTACAGTCTGTTTGTACCAAAGTTCAGGTTAATGGGTTAGTCCCTATCTATTGTGACACACTGAGATGGGATGGAGCCTCTATGAGGTGTTTGGGACCTGCTTCCTGAAGGGATTAGAGCAGTTTCTACAAGAAAGGGCTAGTTTCTGTTAGAGCCTCCTTTGCTCTGTCTCTTCTGCGCATAAATCCCCTGTCTTAGTTAGGGTGACTATTGCTAGGTAGAAACACCATGACCAAAGCAACCTGGGGAGGAAAGGGTTTACCAGCTTACAAATCCATCCAGGGGCTGAAAGAGTAACAGTCCATTTATGGGAAGTCAGAACAAGAAGTCAACAGGGCAGGAACCTAGAGGCAGGAGCTGATGCAGAGGCCATGAAGTACTGCTACTGGCTGCGTTGGTCCCCGTGGCTTGCTGGACCTGCTTTCTTATGGAACCCGGAGCCACCTTTTCAGAGATGGGACCACACACAACGGGCTGGGCTCTCTCCCATCAAACACTAATTAAGAAAATGTCCGTCAGACTTGCCTACAGTCTGATCTTTCAGAGGTGTTTTCTCTGTTGAGGTTCCCTGTCTCAGATGACTCTAGCTTGTGTCAAGATGACATAAAACTAACACCTTTTCTCCTTTCTTCTCCATGGACGAACCATGGAGAAGCACCCCCAAGAAGCCTAGCAGAGTTTTGTTTCACATGCTGCCCTTCCCCCACTTTTGGCACCCTAGTGTAAATTAGTTATGTATACAAATTGTCTCAAGTATTCTGTTATAACTACAAAACTGACCAAGACAAGATCTCATGGACATTAACCAGACTGTGCTTTTAGCTCCCTGGTTGTCTTGGGATTGCTTGTGCTGTTGGAAATCTGCAAACCTGAGTAGCCCAGTCATCAGAGCCTCTGGGAGTGTGTGGACTCCCAAGGCTGCCTTGGCATGGCTTTGCTTTGGTTTCCAGTGAGTGAAAAGCAGCCTGAGTTGATGTGGGGAAGACCAGGATATTTTTGCTCAAAGCACTTGATCAAAGCCTGTTCTGAATGAGCCTGACCCGCACAGGAATGGAGAACTCAAGAGTTATAGGACCTCCCTGGGCCCTGGGGTGTGGTCCTAGGTGATCAGAGTTCAGCATCGCCTCCTATTGCTCAGCAGCAGCAGCACAGTCAACAGTGGAGGCTGCAAAGGCTGTTGGGAGAGAGCTTGGATCCTGACAAGACCAGGCGTGAGCAGCGGGCTTCCAGCCCCCCAGGCTCTCACCCATGTGGTCTGCAGTTTCTCTCTGCCTGGTCCGTTGATCCTCATCCTTTTTCTGTCAATGAAGATGCTATTTACTCCCAGAAAGT
>NW_004949101.1:18170644-18176294 GCF_000317375.1 Microtus ochrogaster | reverse complement strand
CTACTGATCCACAGAAGGGAAGCGGACCTACAGGCAACACTGGCTAGCAAGCCCTGCTGGAATAGCAGGGACACCTAGTCCACAAAGACAAAGTTCAGAGGAGCCTTTGTCAAGACTCAGCCCAGATCTTTTCTCTGACATTCAGGCTAGGCGTCGTTCTTCCCAAATTCCCACAGTTCCGTGAGCTTCCTCATGATTTAAGTTTACACACACCATCCTAACAAAACACACTGACACTACGTTCCAATGCAATAACATATTTTAGCATAATGCCCTAAAATCCTATTACAAACAGAATGTGCGAACACAGATTCGTGTTTTAATTCAACATTTTAAAACACAATTCTTACCAACATTCCCATCTAAAGCTCCAAGGCAACCCACCTTCTAACAGATAGCATGACCCAGCATCTGAGCGCAGACTCTTAACACAGAGAACACAACATTTAGACTCCTAATAAAAAAAGAACAAGGTCTGTGCTTTCGGAACACAGGTCTATCTCAACTCGCTGAAACGTTATTCTAAGGTACCCTTTAGCGTGGATGACTCTGGATATGTGTTGAGCAAGGTGCTGTAGAATCTAAGCCATGCTCAGAGCTCATGGCTTCCTTACAGGCTATTCACCACGGTGTGTGACCCTGGATGCCATGGTTGTGAGGCCAGAGCACTCCCTAGTTCTGACCATCTCAAAGACCCAGGCAGCTACACCCATCTGTATAGCAGCGACAGACTTTCTAAAGCCACTGACTTCCCTTCTTCTCTTCCTGTTCATTATTCCCTACCCCAGGCTTCTGTGAGCTGGGGCTGGTTTGGGGGCAGGGTGGGTAGGAGGAGTACTGGGGACCAGCCTTTGAATACACCAGCCTAGGCCTTCCTTACCATCTGGGTTACAGCGTAAAGATAGAATGGACCTTGGGGCAGTGTCCTTCTGGCCTTGGGGAACTATAGACCCCCTCTTCTGGTCCACCTGTGACTTTCCAGCATTGAATTACCTTACTAGTAGGCACACCCCAGCCCGCTCTTTCCCTGCTTTGGCCCCTGCTCTCCCCATGCCCTGGGCCCATGCCCCCTAATTTCCCATGGTGTATTCAGAAGCTTCTGTGGGTCCCTCCTGCTGTAGGCTCCTCACCAGTGGCTCCATGGGCTGAACTACGTTGCTGCAACCCTATTTCTTTTAATGGATTCTCTCCCCTAGGCCAATTTTCTTTTCGAGGCGGTCATTCATTCATTTCTATCCTTCTTCATGCTGCAGTTCTCAGCAAAGGTGGCTCCTAGAATCACTCTGCTTAAAGTCTCATAGCCCTAGCACAAGACAGCTATCCAAAAAGTCAACATTACCCCGAAAATGATTCGGCTGTACAACTAGAACCCAGAGCTTTGGGCCGAATATCAGCTCCCAGAGGCCAGGACCGCTTCTGTCTTGCTCCTCTGTGTCTGACAACCAGGAGAGTAAGTGTCAACAAGAGCTGTCCAGTCACTAAGCCATATAACCAAGCATGTCCGCTTGAAAATCTTCCACATAGGGCAGCCGTGGCACACACCTTTAATCCCAGCACTCAGGAGGGAGAGGCAGGTGGACCTCTTGAGTCTGAGGCTAGCCTGGTCTACAGAGTGAGTTCCAGGATAGTCAGGGCTACACAGGGTAACCCTGATTAAAAAAAAAAAAAAAACACTTCCACATAGGAAAAAAAATAAAAACAGCATGTAAGTTTTCCCAGTGAAAGTGAATTTCTTCCTGCTCTAGGTTAGGTTGTCATAAAAGGCCAAGTCCCTTAGCTGAGGTGGGGGAGGGGCATTCTCTGCAGACAGCATAGCGATACACAGGGCCAGGGGTATGGCCAAGATGCTAATTCTCAAACATGACGGAGATTTTCTTGCCACCTTGCCCAATTGTTAACTTGTACCATCACCTGGCCGGTGTCTTTCCTCCCCAGAGCTTCAGTTTCTAACTCAGCGGGAATGAGCACCCTGCTTCCTGCGCAGGGGTGACATTGAAAATCAGATGAGACACCAGGTGCAAAGAGGCGTCCTGAAGCCCGAGAACCCTCTCCGCATCCAGCCTGTGTCTCGCTGTTATTAGGCTGCAGCACGTCACCGAATCTGTACAGCCGAAATTGTCCTGCAGCTACGTGCTTTCCAAAGGTAGCCGGAGGCTCAGTCAGTCCAAAGTCACCTGACCTAGAGTCGAGACCGGCTTTGCCTCTCCCAAGGCAATGGAAGAAGCGAATTAAGGCTTCTGACCTGGCAAGTCCCGGTCTGCAGGATCTGAGGATGCCCATGTCCAGGCATGCCAGGTGGCCAGGAAGGGTGAACAGCTTACTTTCATGACTGTCTCACCGCTCTCGATTGTTTGCTTACGAGAGGGGAGGAGGTGGTGGGAAGCTGGGCCATCCAGTCACACGGGGTGAGTTGTCCCAATGCCAGCCAATCCCGTCTGCCAGAGCTGGCGCTGGAAAGGCCCTGGCCCCATCTTGCCAGGACACTTTATCTTTGTCCCAGAACACAAAACGAGCCTTGTCTTGGCCCCTGCAGCACCGATTCCACATGCTCCTGACTGCCCCGGTCCTCGGCCCCTGGAAAGGCGGACTTTGTCCAGTCAAAAGACTAACTTGTTTCTTTTTCATCAAAATGTGGTGGCTGACCTGGCTGATTTATCTTGGGAAAAATGGTGAATGGGGGAGGGGAATGAGGTGACAAGGATGGGCACAATCCAAAAAGCCAAGTAGACTGTCTCACTCAGGAGTGGGCTCTTAGCTCTTACCAAGACAGAGTAATAGCTGTGTATTGAGGGCAGTTTCAGCAGCTCAAGATAGTCCTCAACCTTACTAGGAACACAGATGCCACCATCAGATAGTCTGTTTGTTTGCTTTGTTTTAGCCTTTGAAGTTTAAAAATAAAAATTGCCTTTGAAAAGAAGCAACTTGTTATCATACCCATGATTACATATCATGAATTAGTTTTCATGAAAACAAACAGATGAGTTAGTAGCAGGACAAAATGGGCACAGATGGAGCCATTATAGGTTAAAGATGCAAGAGTCGGAGACAGGAGGGAAGTAGGCTCCTGTGCATATGCATGCACTTGCACACAAAAAATGCACATATATGTGCACACACACAGCACACACATATGCTCATATACACAAAAACACATGGAAATAGGGGCACATGCACACATTCATGCATACTTTCAAGTGCACTCACACACACAGGGTGGCATATTTATATGTGTATCTCCACACATAGGCCCAGAGACAGCAAAGAGGCCAACATAATCAGGTTCTTACTATGTGTATGTATATGTATGCATCTATGTGTGTTCTTAGTTGTGTGTATGTGAGTGTGTGTTTACTCATGTGTGCCCCAAACTATATATGTCCATGCGAAGGAACATATCTATACCTATGTATGTGTTCATAAGCATATTATTGATGTTTGTATGTGAGTGTCTATGTACATATATGCATGTATGTGTATCCATGAATGTGTGCACGTGTATGCCTATTTTCATGAGCTTGTATGGATGTGCATGATTACATGTATGCTGTGTGTACATGCATGTGAATATGTATACATAGACATATGTTTCCATGCATGTGTGCATGTGTGCACACATGATCATGTATATGTGTAGCACAATGTAAAAAAAAGGGTCTGTGGTATTGGATGGCTCTTGGCCATGTAATTTTACAGGTGACACAGAGGCTGTAAGAGTATTCAGGAGGTGACATGATCTAATTGGCATTTTAAGAAAGTCTCCCCTTCACTGTGGTATGAATCTAGATTGTATGGAGGTTGGTGGTACCATCAGGTAGGAAGAGTGTCGTTAGCTGGGACAGGTAGTTCAGGGTGGGCCAGGGAGAGTGGACAGATTGAAGAAAATAAACTTCAAGTCAGGGAATGAATGAGCCCTTGCCGTGAGAAATGTAGGTCTGATCTCCATTCTCCCACCAAGTAACAGTGGAAAAATCCATCTCCCTTCGGAGGCCTCAGTTTCCCTGTCTAGGACATAAGATCTGAGGAGGTGGAGCTGCCGGTGCCAAGGTCTTCTGCAGTAGGCACAGGCAGCCCTATATTTGGGGCTTTGGCTCTCGGGCTGTGATCCAGTTACTAATCCCAGCAGGCCTGAATGCCCCATGGCAGCTGCAGACCTGGGGATGATGCGGTGGCTCAGGCACAGTTGCCTGTTGTCTGCAGAAACTGGGACAACCAGAGACTGAGGCTTGCCTGCCCACCCACAGGCTGGGAACGGCTGGTCTGACGTCACTGTTCAGTCGGAGGGAAAGTGCAGGCTACCAGCCCAGGGCTTCCTGAGCCCCTCAGGGGACTGATGTCCCACTCACAGTGCCCTTCCAAGTGGTTCGGTCTCAGTTCTGGGGCTGTGCACAACCCTGTGGATGACCCTCAGTGTACCGGTTCAAACTTCTTTGCTGGGTTCTTGACAAGGTAGAAATCACTACCCCTGTTTTATTGAGTAGAAAATTGAGGACCAAAAAGTAGTGGGCAGCAGAGCTAGGAGTGAACCTAGGTCAAATTGTTCTTCCATCATCCTTTGCTGCTTTTCACGGGTGCAGTGGATGTGTGAAAAAGAGAAATCGAAGCTAAATATGTTTTAATAAATATAGACATTCACACCCTCCTGCTTTGTCAGGGCTGAGGACTTCCAAACAAAAGCTCTTTCTGCAGCTGAAGTACAGCCCTTTTGTGAAGTGGATAAGCCCCCTGGTCATTGTTTACAGCTGTTTTGCTGCTCGTTTATTCCATTGTAATTGCAGCAAATTTTTTTTCCGGACATATACATGCTGGGGACTCTATGAGGCTCCAGGGAGGGGACCATAATAATTAACAGAAAATGACTGAGTTCCTGAACCCACTGGTTTGCACTGCAGTTGAAAGATGTCCTCTTCTGGATGTTATTTCTGCTCCAATCTCTGTACAAGAGAAATCCAGGGGCCTGGTGAGGGGCTGTGATTTCACGGGGGGAGAGACCTGATCAGAATTCAAACCTGGACCTTGTGGCTCAAAGCAGCAGTAGTCAAAGCGCTGCGGGAGCTGCCGGCCCTGCGTCGGGCAATTTGATTAGGGGTTAGTAGAGGGATTACTCACAAAGACAAGACTACAGGAGACCACAAAGCACAAATCAGGACCCTTAGTTTACAGTGAAAGGAAAGAGAAGCCCATCTTTGGCAGATAGATGAGGACTCCCAACAGAGCTGGGGTTTCAGTGGAGGATTTGGTGAGCACCAGTAGACTAGGAGGAAACATTCCAAGTTCATGGTCCTCTCCCCTTCCACATCCTTCCAGCGTTATCAACAGGTCAGATCACTGTCATGATTCCTGTAGAATAGATTCTGGGGGAAAGAAGAGTACAAAGGGGACCTGGGAGAAAACCATGTGGTCCTCAGCCAAAGGTAAGATGCTTCTGAATCAAGGGCACCTTGTTGGGCCAGGAAAGGTCTAGACTCAGGATCAAATGGGTCCTAAGTTTCGTGATGCTTCTTACTTCAGGCTGACGGGAATGCGAATGTGTGTGCATTTAGACTTGTTCATGCATGTTCGTGCATGTGTGTGGTAATCACACGGTGTGTGTGTATGTGTGTGTATGTATGTGTATGTGTGTCTGTGTGTATATGTGTGTGTCTGTGTGTAT
>NW_004949101.1:18162403-18170372 GCF_000317375.1 Microtus ochrogaster | reverse complement strand
TGTGTGTCTGTGTGTCTGTGTATATCTGTGTGTGTGTCTGTGTGTATGTGTGTCTGTGTATATCTCTGTGTGTGTCTGTGTGTGTGTGTAGCGGTGGGGCTGGGTGGCTCTCCTGGTCTTGCATTCTTACATTCATTCTGAATGACATAAGAAGCTGTAAGAGTGTTCAAGGGGTGGCATGGATCTAATTCGTGTTTTCAAGAAAGTCTCCCGACTATTGTATAAGAATAGATTGGATGGAGGATGGATGTGACCGTCAGGTAAGAGTGTCATCAGCTGGACCACTTAGTTCAGGACAGGGTCAGGGAGAGTGGACAGATTGAGGGAAATAAGCTTCAAGTCAGGGAATGCATGAACAAATGAAGGAGCCGTTATGAGAGAAATTTAGGTCTGGTCCCTATATGCCCCCATCATCTGCCTCCTGTGGGTGACCAGGGGACAAGTGTTGATGGCTGACTGCTTTCCTGACAGCCTTAGGGTATGAACTTGGTTGACATCTATCAAAGAATGCAGGTGCTATCTGGCTTGGTGCAGACTCACACTGCCTCCCACACTGCTGGGGCTGTCTTGGTGCGGTGGGGGCGGGGGATGGGCAGACAGAACAGCAAAAACGTGGGGAGGAATGTCAGCTTTGAGGGGACAGGTAGGGGGTGAGACGGAACAGTCTGGGAGCTAGCATGGGGACTTCAGTTTGTTCCAGGCTTGTTTGAGTTCACTGGAAACTAGATACCCTTGCCTGAGGTAGTTGCCTGCAGCGGATGGATGAGAGAAGTAATGGCTTTATCCCGTGAAAAGAAACCCGATTCACGGGTTTCTGAGGAATGCTGAGTTTGGGTTTTGTTTATCCACTAGCAATCTGTTCTGTTTACCTGGTCAGACTGAGCTGAGCCCTGACTGCCATTCAGGACGTTGTCAGCAGCACAGCTGCTAGTTTCGAAGCGTGCTTTGGACTTGACCGTGCCTTCATCTGCAAATGGAATAATTACTTGTAAGGGTAAAATCAATGCTATGCACGAAGCATTTAGGTGAGCGCTTGGCACAGAGGAAGCGCTGCTATTGCTAATACCTATTATGACTACACACCTCTCTCAGACATCAGATCCAGCACCATGATGAGTGTAATACAGACTTGGGCTAATTTCTCACCAAAAACCTATGACATTTTGGTGTCCATTTCACAGCCGAGTTTGGCCCAGAGACTCTAACCCTTTCTCAAGGTTCCACCGCTTACAGGCAAAGAGGGGTTTGCATCCAGCTCTCAACCCACCCTGGATCTTTATACACATTGCTGCTTCTCTTCAGGTCTCTACCAATGGGGACATTGAGGCCCTGAGAACTCATTCCAGAATTAAGTCCTGCTGGACCCTCTCACCAATTCAGGCAACATCACACCTGAGGGGCAGAACTATGGAGCTATTTCTGTTAGCATTCTTGGAAAGGGAAACTGAGGCTCAGAGAGACAGAGAAACTAACTCTCCCAAGACTGCTCAACACCTGGATAGAGGCAGCACAGGTGTCCTTTCTCCCAGAGAGACAATACAGCCTCTAGGACCCCAGCACCACCTGGCAACACCCCTCACAAAGCCCAGCAGCACCCCCACCAATCTCCCTGCTTTATGACCTGTTTTATGAGCCAGAGACCTGCCAGCTTCTGTGTTGCCATGGAAACAAACCCAGCACAGATATTCTGGTTGCTCATTCTGGGGTTGATGATTTTTGTTGTTGATTTTCTTGCCTATGTATACGTGTGTGTGTGTGTGTGTGTGTGTGTGTGTGTGTGTGTGTTTGTGGTGGGGTGGAGACGCAGGTGCAGGCAGATGCATATGAAGGTCAGACAAGACCTTGATGTCTGGTCTTCTTTTCGATCCCTCCTCTCTTTATTAACTGAGGTAGGATCTCTCACTGATCCGAGAGCTCACAGACATGAGCTCGCTCTCCAGATTATCTCTGCCTCCCAGGGGCTAGGATTACAGGTGGGCCATCAATTCTGCCTGGCATTTGATTGGGATCTAGGAATCTAAATTCTGGTCCTCATACTTGTGTGGCAAGTGTTTTATCCAAAGAGTCATCTCATTACCTTACAAGATTGGCAATTTTAAGTCAGAAGCCAAACCAGGAGCCCAGTGTCGGAGCCAAGGATTGGAATTTGGGTTCCTAGGCTACATAGAGCCTGCCAGTGTCTCCTCTGCCCCAGTTCATGCTGTGCCGAAAGAGCTCAGGGTCTGCACATCTGGGCGGTCAAGGGGCTACAAGAGGGTTGGGGGAATCCGCAACACACAGGAAAATACGATGGGTCAATAACAAGGTTTGGGGATCCAACAGAGCTGGGCTGTTGACCCACAAGGTCCAGGATATGCAGAGACAAGAGGACAGCCCACATTAAAGGTGTCACAGTGGTTTACAAAGACACACAGATGCATACTCAGAAATAGAGGTGGGCACACAGCAGCTGCAAGGGAAGATGCCCATGAACAATACAAATTCAGAGTGGTGCCCAGGTGTCCAGGAGCGCAGACTCCAAGACACACAGAGGACATCTGGATACCCACAGGTACATGTCAACACATATACACATACATGCAAGGCATACACACATACACACATACTGCTTACCAGCTGTATAACTCAGGCACCTTGTCCCACCTTCCCAAGCCTCAGTTTCATCCTCTGTCATGGGGGTAGCATGGTTGGAATTCATGAGGACAGAGAATCAGCAGAGTGCCTGTGCCCCTCAGACACCTCTGTGTAATCACTCAACCGACATTCATTAAGTACTTTTTCTGTGCCAAGGGAGACGTGAGCTAGCAAGGATTCACTCAGCTCTGGTCGTGTCTGCTCCCTTGGGGATCCTCCAGCCCAGGGATGCAGAATCTCCTGCTCGCATCCCACAAAAATTACACCAGTCAAAAAGTGAAAGCAACATGAGATTATGTGCGGCTTCACCAGAGCCTGCCCTGGTGAGGTGAAACAGCTTCTCAGAGCTGTCAGAATCCCCCCTGTCTTCCTGGACTTGAGGCTCAGAAAGGGTGCACAGCCAAAAGAACTCCAGGGTTCTTATCTATATCTAGAGACGCCCAGCCTTTGTGCAGAGTGGCCATGGACGAAGCTTAAGTATGGTTGCCAGGGAACTGAGCAATTTTCCAGATGGCAGGCAGTTTGCGAGGGTGCCACCTCCCCTTACTCTCTAGGTATCCTTGAGGTGCTCTGGGTTTCCAGCCTGGCTAGGCTGCCTATCCACTGATAATCTGGCACAGGTGGACAGAGCTGCTTAGGATCTTGCTTTCTATGGATGCTCAGCCCTGCCTACTAGGAGAAAAACACGAGGAATGGTCACAGTGCCATCATCGTCCCCAAGGTCATGACCAAGGTAAGCCCAGAATTCAAGGCAGTCCTGGAGGAGCTACCACTGCTCAGCTCAGCCAGTGACCTTGGTTGAGAGACTCTCCACTCCCGACCCCGACCCTCCATCCATGAATCAAATGTCTTTGCTTGACCTGAGGAGATTACAGGCTTCCTCCCACATGACTCCCAGGATTGGGGAGAGCCTGAATTAAGGATAAAAGCCGGAAGTGTCCTGAATAATTAAAGAGGCAGGTGGGCCTCTATCTATCACCTTGAAAGGCTCCACAAGGCCGGTCAGGAATGTTGTGCAAAGCTAGCCTCCCGGATGCCACGGCATAAAACACTAAGTCAGAAAAGGGCACGTGACCCAGCCACTCTGACTCTGGGTGCATGGCTGAAACAAGCAAGAACAGCGTCCCAAGAATAGATTTGTTGGGGCTCGGTGACACGTGCTTGGTAGAGTGCTTGTTTATCACTAGTGAGGCCCGTGTTTGATCCCCTGTACCACCTAAGATGCCTATAATCCTAGCACTTGGAAGGTGGTGACAGGAAGATCAGAAATTCAAGGTCATCTTCAGCTAGATGAGGAGTTCGAGGCCGGCCTAGGATACATGAGCCCTTATCGCCAAGTGGTCATAGGAGCCAAAATGTGGAAGCAGCCTGAGTCCGCTGATGAAGGAACCAGATAGCATATCCTGTGCAAACATGTTTGCGGGATGGTATTCAGCCTCAAAACAACAACAAAAAAAAAGAATGAATTTTCGCCCTGTTACAATACACATAGACCTTGAGTACATTATACTAAGTGAATAAGCAAGTCATAGAAGAACAAATGCCGTGTGCTTCTATTTGCATGAGGTTTCTAGAATAGTCAAATCCATAGCAACAAAAGGAACGGTGGTTGTCGGGGCTGAGAGCCTGTGTTTAATGGATATAGAAATTCAGTTTTAAAAGGTAAGGAGGTTCTGAAGATGGACTGTAACAATGCCTGCACAACAGTATAAATATACTTACTGGGAATAGGCCATTTTAAAAACAGCTAAAATGGTAGATATTATGTGATGGAGTATTATATCTTTTTTTAAAAAAATGGCTGCAGCTGTGCACAGTGGCACACTGTACGTGTTCTATTAGACTGGCTGGATGAATGGAGGGTGACCTCAGCGATGCCCAGAATATACTCATGACATTCCTGCAGTGTGGTATCTTCAAAGATGTCAGTATGGAGAGATACCCCATGCCAACAGTGCTGAGCCAGAGATGGGGCTGAATCATCGGCTGGCTGTGCACTCATTCACCCCGTGTTTCAGCAGAGTCTTCCATTAGAGACCTAGTTGCATGGTATCTGGTGATATTCAAAGAGAGTTCCGAGATAGCAATGCTCCCTCCATCCCTTCAAGTGCCCATGATGATTCCCTCAAACCTGCCAACAGGACTGCAAGGGTACCTAGTGACAGTGACGATCACCACTGCCACACATCAGGCCTGTTCTGGGCTCAGAAGACACCTGAGGGAGCAAGCAACCCACCATCATGGAGCTTGCACTGTAGCAGAGGAGAGTAATGGTAAATAGAAAACCTAAAGGAATCTCAGGGAGGGATGCTCAGGAGATGGGAATAGAGTTCTGGGGAGGAGAGGGGAAGAGCAGCGCTGGAGTATTATCACCAGGAGACCAAGAAGTCTCGCTGGGGAGCTGTGGTCAAGCAAATACCTGAAAGAGGTGTAGGAAGAAGCCATATGGATCCACCCAGGCAAAAGCAGGGACAAAGGCCTTGGGTGGGAACATCCCTACTGTGTTGGCACAACAGCCAGGAGACCACTGAAGCTGGAAGACACACTCTTTGGGAAGATCCGGGGATTAGAACAGGAAGTCATCATGGGCCTATCTGCCTGAACCGGGGCTCTTGGATCAATGAATAGACTTTTGGTATCAGACATGGTAGGAATCACAGAAGAGCACCTGTCCTCCCGGGGCTGCCACTGAATCCACGTGTGAGAGCAGTCTCAGAACACGTGTGCACATGAGTGTGTCTAGCTCTGAGTGCAGAGGTGCCTAAGTACATGTAATCATTATGTCCTGACTCCCATGAGGTAAACAGTGATCTCTTAGACACCCCCACTGTAAGTGTGGGTATCCTTGTCCCTCTTGTGCATCTACAGAAAGGTCTTCATGTCCATCAGGGGACAACAACTACTTCCAAATGTCAACAGCTGAGCAAATGTCATCACACATGTACACCGTGGTCACACAGTTTCCAGAGTTCTGTCCAGGTAGTGTGATTCCCTATAGGTCTGTCACTGGCATGATATAACCATGGGCAAATTTAACACCCCTCTTTGTCTTATCTTCCATATCGGCAAAATGGGAATAGAATTTTTAGAAAACTGTCTTATGAAGTTGTTACATAAAGTCCTAGAGCAGAGATTATATACGACCCACAAATTCCAATTCTGGAATCATACCAATTAATTATGTGAAATAAATCCTGGGCACAATGTGGGGGCTGTTCTTACATGGAGTTCTGTCTGTCTGTCTGTCTGTCTGCCTGTCTGGGCCTCTGTCCTCCTGAGCACTCCATCCCTTTGGAAGCAATTGTCTTTATTCAGGCAAACCCTCATGTCTATCATTTGTAGCCTGTCTCTGGTGACAAAGATCGAATGTGGCTGGCAAGGGGACAAGAGGAGGGATGGCAGAGAAAATCACGCTACAGCTTGGCCAGCTGGACTCTGACCCGAGCAGCCAAGCAGCTAAATAGGCAGGCAAGCAAAGGGAGGCCCAGCTTGGGGTCTGGGCCATCTCTAGCTTTGACCATAGGAATTCCTTTCACATTCCTCTTGCATCTCAGCTGGAAGGGGTATCCCAGAGAAGTGTTGGGTCCCTGCCACCACTGGGTCACAGCTGCCTTTCTTGAGACAGCTGATCTATATTGACCCTTGGTCTAGCTTGCTGAGTCTTCATGTGGACTTCCTGAGATCGCTCTCTCATTAGTTCCGCTTTACAAATGGACAACGACACACAGAGACACGTTGTTCATATAAGCCGTGCAAATGGCTCAAAGACTAGAGCTCAACCACGTCATGCATGTGCTAAATGAGGAAGTAGGCCCCGTGAATGAGAGTGGAGTGAGATTGGAGGCGGGATAAGGAGAGCAAGGAGACAGAAAGCCATGGGGACTGGGGTGGCATCCTCCTGGCAAAGGCTGGGACCAGCTTGGCACCCTGCTGGAGAGGCTCTGGGGAGAGGAAGGGAGTGGCAGATGGGGCCAGATGGCGGGGGCTAGAAGGCAATGGAGGTGCTTGAATTTAAGCCACACTGAGGTACCATGGGGATGAGCCACCTGGATCCTTTGGTCTGGATAAATCGGTGAGCTGAGTGAAGGTCTTCAGAACAGCAACTAGCTGGCAATGGCTCAGCAGCCCAGGAGAGCCAATTATAACAAAGGCTCTGCGGTTAGTCTGCCAGAGGGCTGGGACACTTTTGGCCAGACAAATAACCTATAGTTACTGAGCCTCAATTTTCTCACCTAAATCCCTGGTTGAAAAGATTGAAATTATTGTTTCAGCACTTGGCTCGTGATACTCAATAAATAGCCATCAATTATTGAGTTTAAACTCCTGGTTTATGTTACATTCGGTATGCATGCACACGGCATACATGCATACGCAATGCAAGTCATCGCAAAGTGATTAAAGGACCTGGTAGAAAAGATGGGCAGCATGCGCAAACAGACGGGAAGTTCCCGAAGAGGAAAAGCTGGCTGGCCCAGTAACCCCATGCTCATGGGGTATGATGCCAGAGAGGAAGAACTCTGTAGATTCATTAGAATTGGAGTGGACACAGCAGAACGCGACAACAACCTGGTGATGGTTTCGCAGGAAACCTCTGAAACAGAAACCCCCAGCTGCAGCACCAGCTCTCCGGATGTTACAAAGGTTGGTGCACAGCCCCAGGTGCACAGTGCCCACGTCATTCAGCAAACATGTGACAAATGTCACATGTTTGGTGGCATCCCCACCTGTGCCAACTTCTCTCAATACCAAGGCTTTCAACAGAGTTTCGGGACAGAAACTCGGTCCCCAGGAAACAGGACAGCTGCCTATTTGCTCTGAGCTGCTCTCTGTCCGGCCCTCAGAAGCTCACAAGCTAATGGGGCAGAGGGGCTGGGGTTGGACTGATAAATAAATAAAATGCTCTCTTAGATGGTGGCATAGTCGGTGAAGAAAGACACAGAAGGGAACAGGAGGAAGAGAGCTGAGGATATATTTTTATTTTTTTATTTAAATGACATTTTTTTTCATTTATTTTACATACCAACCAGTTTCCCCTCCCTCCTCTTCTCCTACCCCCTCTCTCCTCTTTAGCATCTAAAACCCCCTCCCCATCTGCTCCTCCTCCATCTCATTTCAGAAAGGGACAGGCCTCCCATTGGCTTGCACAAAGCACTGGTGCATCAAGTTGAGGCAGCACCAAGCTCCTCCCCTACGTCAAGGCAGGACTAGGTAATCCAGCCTGAGTAACAGGTTATCAAAAGCTAGCTAAGGGGCTGGAGAGACGGCTCAGAGGTTAAGAGCATTGCCTGCTCTTCCAAAGGTCCTGAGTTCAATTCCCAGCAACCACATGGTGGCT
>NW_004949101.1:18152194-18157396 GCF_000317375.1 Microtus ochrogaster | reverse complement strand
TTCTGGCTTTCATTGTTTCCATAGAGAAGTCAGGTGTAAGTCTGATCGGTTTACCTTTATAAGTTACTTGGCTGAAGATGCATTTTTAAATAAGATGCTTGGGCAGAGTCTGAATAATAAGGTATCATTTGAACAGCCATCAAAACCGGGTAGTGTGTGGTAAGAAAGGGCAAGCTCAGGGGACATGGAAAGAAAGAGGAGCTTCTCAGTCCAGAGCCTCCATGATGCCTCTCACAACTGAGAATCGAGAATTCCAGTGCTATTAACAGTAGCTGTGAAGGTTACTGACATAGGAAGAACATTTCTTCTATACAGACATCTTCAAGTAGGAATGTGGGAACAGCATCAAACCAGACTCGAGGTCTCGGCATTTATGATCTCAAGTAGAGTCCTCCTCCTCTTGTGCACGTTCTGGGAAGCTCAAAACCGATACCCTGGATATTTGTTTACAGTAAAGAAACCCTAACTCTCTAGACCCTTGTGTTCTAGAATTTTGCCTGGAATCCCATATGGTTTATCTCATGAACCGTTGTGATTTCATTTCAATTTCTTAGCATGGGCTGGAGAAATGCCCCAATAGTTAAAGGACTCTTTGGAGATAATAACTTTACAACTCACCAAAATCTATATATACAGATATATATACAAAATGTATGTAATATATATATAACTTATAATGATACATATATCTATATGTGTATACAAACATATATGTATGGCTATTGTAAAGATAGAAAACTTCCCAAAAGAATAATGGCTATTGTCTTTGCTTTTGGTATCCCACCAAGACTAGATCCTACTTCTAAAGATACCACATACTTTGGTTACAGGATGTAGAAAAACCAAACTGGAATTGAGCTGAAAACTTCCTCTCTGCTGGTTACATACATAGTGCTAAAAACTGCTTAGCAGGCTGCTTGGAGTAGTGGGGTGGGGGTGATCACCAATGGTGGCATCCACTCTAGAACATGCTTACTACAATACCTACTCCTAACTGGTGGAATAGTGACATGGTTACACTGGGGGAAACCAGCCTGCATACGAGGCCCATTCTATAGGAGGGAATCCACATTCACTACTATAAACCTGGCTGAAAACCTGTGACGGGGTGAGTCATGAGCCCAAAGCAGAACTTGCTTACTGTTGCTTCCCTAAATGGACATGTTGCCATACTTCCTTCTAAGTATTTATATTTATAAACATGTATTTGCCCCTCTCTTAGCTTGGGGAAGGCTTCCATTCCTCCCCAAAGAGCTATTGAGTGTTTATAATTGCTATAAGAGATGTCGTGTTCTTCTGTGGTGTATCCATTGAAGGTGTAGCTAGGAAGAAGGAGTTCAGAGTGAAAGATGGGGGTGACATGGAGTAGAAAGGGAAAAATGTAATCACAATACACTGTGTATGTGTACGTACCATCAAAAATAAATAAATAAATATATATAGTACATGGATTTCTTTAAGGGCAATGAAGGGTGACTCTACCTTGAAAAGCTCATATCCATGCTTGGGGACATCTTATCCCTTCCCAGAGCACCTCTTTTGCTGATCCCCATGCATTAAATCCATGTTTAAAAATCTCTTTTTAAAAAGAGGCCATGATTTGAAAGAGCAAGGTGGGATTTAAGGGAGGGTTCGGAAAGAGGAAAGTCAAGGGGAAAATGATGTGATTGTATTATAAACTTGAAGATATATTTCTAAATCTCCTTTAATAAACCAAAACTCTGTGTCATAGTGACTCGTGGAATTCCTTTCTGTGGCAGTCATAGACTTTGGCTTTACTTGAGTGTTGCTCCATATGGAGTAAAGGAACTCCCCAGGGTGCTGCAGCGTAGAAACTGTATTTCCTTCCCTGCCATCACCGACAGCTAAGGGAACCATGTGACTGTCTTGGGAGTTTCCATGGCCTGTCAATGGAAAGCACAGAGGAGCAGGGCTGAAGTAGGGAAGGGTAGGAAGTCTGGTGACAGGGTTAGGGAAGCAGGGACTGGGCCCCCAGATGAAGCAGATAACATATGGGGCTCTTGGCTTTACCCCTGAATGCCACAGGTACCCACCAGCTTCCTACTGTGAGCTGAGATCTGCACTAATAAATTCTTCAAGAACAGCTTGTAGGAGAGCAGGAGGGGCCACTGGAACTTAGGGCACCTGGGCCAGAGGTGGTGGATGGAACACAGGGTTTAGATTCGGGGTACACTCTGAAGGATCAACTGATAACAGGGTGGGGGCCTTGTTGTTCTTAGTGTTGTCCTAGCTTGGTTTCTATTGCTGTGATAAAACACCATGGACAAAAGCAGCTGGAGGAGGACAAGGTTTATTTGGCTGACATTTCTACGTCACAGTCATCATTGAAGGAACAGGAGGGAGACCGTTAGCCAGTTTTTATACAAATCAGGACAACCTGCCCAGGGGTGGCATGACCCACAGTGGGCTGGACCCTCCGACATCAGTCATTAATCAATAAAATCCCCCTACAGGCCACTATGATGGAGGCATTTTCTCTATTGAGTTTCCCTTTTTCCAGATGATCCTAGCCTGTGTCAGGTGACAAAATCTAGCCAAAACAGTGTTGTTATAAAGCCTGACAAGGACCCCAAGACCTTTCCTTGAGTACCCCCGTTCCAACCTTCCAGAGACACCTTGTTGATCTTGTTGGAGGACTATTGTCAAGGGCCCTCTCCCAGAACTTGACCCTGAAGACTTTGAGCTCCCATACAACTGAGCCATTCCAGCTCCATAATAGCAGGATTTGAATTGATTTTTTACTCAAAAATCAGCAAACGTGACTGAAAACTCATCAGAGAAACTAGTCCTTGCAGCCACAAGCGGCCCTGTGCCCCTGTGGAGAGGACAGGGGCCAGGCTCTCCAGACACCGGCCCACACCTGCTTCTTTGCCCTTCTCCACAGTTCTGAGCAGCCTGATATCCTCTCTTTCCTCTGACCTACCCACAGAAGCAGGAGAGAAGAGTTCCTCAACAGTGTAAATACATCATTCGTTATCTAAACTCTGCTGTAGCTCCCAAGCTCAGCACAGAACCTAGAACCCTCCAGGTCCTGTCTAATCTGTCCCTTTTTTTTCCTCTTCAACCTCCACATGCATCCCCTACCAGACAGAAGAAGCTTTGCCCAGAGCGCGCATGCATGCGCGCGCATGTGCGCGCACGCGCGCGCGCGCACACACACACACACACACACACACACAGAGGTTCACACACTTGTTCCTCCCATAGAGAGTCGTCACATGTCTTGGTGGCCAGGTCCCACTCATCTGACAACTCCAGGGCCAGTGCATTCTTCCCAGGTCTCTCTCTCTCTCTCTCTCTCTCTCTCTCTCTCTCTCTCTCTCTCTCACACACACACACACACACACACACACACACACACACACACACGGCACTGCTTCCACCCTGCATCCATTTATCCCTCATCCAACTCACACATACATCAAGAATGTGGGCACTATAGGCAGCCGTGGGCCCATTGGCAACACTGACACTTCTCAGCCAGCGGATCAGTATCCCACTGAGCCTGACATTGTCTCAAGACCAGGGCATTCCAAGCTAGTTGGCATTAAAATAACTTGGAAGAGTCAAATAGACGGGTTAAAGCTTGTTGTCACCCCCACCCAATCCCTGTGGCCTGTCAGCTACATGTAGACTTGCACCATGTGTGCCTTCATACACTGGCACTCCGGGAGGGCCGGGCTAAGCGTCATTCATCTCTGTCTCGCAGGCCACCGCTGTCTGGTCCTGAGGAAGTACTCATAAATCCAGCGCTGGCTGTGACCTGGAGACAATGGTCAATTTGGCTCTGGCCATGCATTTCTAACACGAGACAACTGAGCTCCAGCAGCCGAAGCCGGAACAGGAGCAGGCCAGGCACGTGCTATATGCCCTTCCCACTTCTCACCTCTTCACATCAGGGCTACCCAGGCTCTCTGGAGCTTCCTGGGCTTTCTACTTCTCATCAGCTGCCAACCTTACCTGCTGACACAGGGCCTCCCACAGGAGGAAGCTCAGAAGCCGCTGGGAAAGTATTTGAGGAACCAAAACATCGCCCCCACACACCGCCTCGTGTCTTCTCTGGCCTCTGTCCGTGGGAACCCTAGGTATGACCTTGGTGCAGGCCCGAAGCTCACAGGGCAAGTGTCAGGCTGGCCAGTAGTCTATCCCCTGATGAGAAGATTCTGGAACACTCTGTGTCTCTCTCTGCTGCACCAGCATATCACATTCCATACCATCATGTCAGATCAAGTCACGCCAAAAAGTGTGGTCAAACTCAGCCCAACACACGTCTTCAAAAGGACATCATTCTTCTGCAACCCTTTTGCTGACTTCCTGCTTGTAATTCTGCTCCGCATTCTTCTGGTTACCTGATAAACTCATTTGCACAACTCTGAGAATATGTTAGCTAACATTTTTATCTACAAAAAGTCCAGAAGTCAGGTTGCCACAGCTATATGTCAATCAAGGTCTCGGCTCCAAGTCTGTGTCATCATCTGTGCACAGGTCCTCAGTCTGGATAGAGGCAACATAGCTCCACCAATCCAGTGCCGTCAATTCACACTGCACACTGCACTCACTGTGCAACGTTAGGAATTCCCTAGCCCTGGTTAGTTACTCTTTGGGCCAGAGGAATGGGTATCAGCCAACAAAAGCATCCTTCTGGACAAAATGATCCCATCTTCCACAAAAGTCTATGGCAATGTCTTCTTCCTGGCGAGCTCCTTCTCATTAGCCCCACCCCATTCTTCCTGGTTAGTCTCTCTTTCTGTTTTAATCTCCAGTCACAAACGCAGCCATTACTGAGCTCTGGGTGCGGATCTTGATAACACTGTTTCTCTTCACTAACAACTTGTTTAGGAACGGCCATGTAACTTGTTTCTGGCTTATGGAAATGCAAGCAAAAAACCTTCTGCGTAGGCTGATCAAGGAAAGCTTTTGTCTTCCTGACGTAGAAAACAGGCTTGATGATGAAGTCATTTGGTCCCTTGATTTTCCTTTATCTTCATACCCTGGATGAGAACCTGATACACAGAGGTGTGGCAATCATGATGGGGTCATGAGGCAACAAGTATGGAAAACAAATGCCCCTTCTAAGGGATGGCAGGAAAGGAAGATGTAACCCAAGGGCTAGGTAGCGTCATTGGACAGCTGCACATTCCCTAGATAGCTAGCTCTTGGAATGCTGTAATTAGAAGGAAG
>NW_004949101.1:18138362-18151986 GCF_000317375.1 Microtus ochrogaster | reverse complement strand
GAGGAGGAAGAGGAAGAAGATGAAGAAGAAGGAAAGGAAAAGAAAATAGCAATGCTTACTTGTTTAAGTTAAAGCTATTTCTGGTTGACATGAAGTCTTTTTTTGTTGTTTTGACAAAGGAAGACGTGTGAGAATTAGAGACAGCTAAAGCTTCCTTGAATCTCCGTTGCATGTTGTGCACCAAGGATGTTTGCAAAAAAGCCTATCATTCAAGCATCCAACAAAGGAGCAAGCATGCCGACTGAGTGGAGGCCCCAGACCTGAGGAGCATGCTGCAGGAGCATGTCTCATCTCCTGGGATCAAAGGCGCTCCGTGGCTTATTGATTGAAGAGGCCTATGGTGACGACGGCCCAAAAGCACATTCTGAAATCCAGAAACGGCTGCCACAAAGTCTTTTCAGAGCCTTCATCTTGATGCCTTCTCCCATCCTGTAACCAAAATTCAATGAAAAAAAAAAAGCCAGGAGTGCCTACATCAAAGCCACAAACACCTCAATGAAACCCGGTACCATCTAAACACCGTATGACAGGCACGTTAAGAACTTCCTATACTGAGGGTTGCTACATAGTTTTGAAAAATGATGTTGGCAAGTTTGTAATAGCATAGCGAAAAAATAAACATATATATGTATATAATACATATACATATATATATATATACACACACACAAAAGCACACTAGTGTTTGTGGGGGGCTGTGGGTGTATTAGAGTGTCAGCTCTAAGCAAACATTGCAGGGAAATCAATCAGTAAAGAAGTGCATTGTAGTGTGGCGGTTTCTCAGGAAATTCGGGATCAACTTACCCCTGGACCCAGCAATACCACTCTTGGGAATATACCCAAGAGAGGCCTTATCATACAACAAAAGTATATGCTCTACGATGTTCATAGCAGCATTGTTTGTAATAGCCAGAACCTGGAAACAACCCAGATGCCCTTCAATGGAAGAATGGATGAAGAAAGTATGGAATATATACATATTAGAGTACTACTCAGCAGTAAAAAACAAGGACTTCTTGAATTTTGCATGCAAATGGATGGAAATAGAAAACACTATCCTGAGTGAGGTAAGCCAGACCCAAAAAGAGGAGCATGGGATGTACTTACTCATATTTGGTTTCTAGCCATAAACAAAGGACATTGAGCCTATAATTAGTGATCCTAGAGAAGCTAAATAAGGAGAACCCAAAGAAAAACATATAGGCATCCTCCTGAATATTAACCTTCATTCAGGCGATGAAAGGAGACAGAGACAGAGACCCACAGTGGAGCACCGGACAGAAATCTCAAGGTCCAAGTCAGGAGCAGAAGGAGAGAGAGCACAAGCAAGGAACTCAGGACTGCGAGGGGTGCACCCACACACTGAGACAATGGGGATGTTCTATTGGGAACTCACCAAGGCCAGCTGGCCTGGGTCTGAAAAAACATGGGATAAAACCAGACTCTCTGAACATAGCGGACAATGAGGACTACTGAGAACTCAAGAACAATGGTACTGGGTTTCTGATCCTACTGCACGTACTGGCTTTGTAAGAGCCTAGGCAGTTTGGATGCTCAACTTACTAGACCTGGATGGAGGTGGGGGTTCCTTGGACTTCCCACAGGGCAGGGAACCCTGATTGCTCTTCGGGCTGAGGAGGGAGGGGGACTTGATTGGGGGAGGGGGAGGGAAATGGGAGGCGGTGGCGGGGAAGAGACAGAAATCTTTAATAAATAAAAAAAAAAGAAAAAGAAAAAAAGAAGTGCATTGTTGTTAAGAGCACTGTTGGCTCAAGTTGTTCTAAGGACTTTGTTGTGAATTTTTCCCACTGCTCTATACTTTTTCCTTGTCTCTATGTGCTACCGTTGTGAGCAGAAAGAATACATATGACTTTTCCTTCGACAGTTCCAGGCCCCTGCACTGTCGGAGCTCATTGCCATTGTCTCGTTCCAGGAAAGCAGGGAATCAAGGGCTTCATGAAGGACAGCCCCTCCTGCAAAAGAGCCCCAAAGCCAAACAGCTTCCATACCAGAATATCGGATTAATTCTTGAAATCCTTTAAAAGAGCAAAGGGAGTGGTTGGAGAAAAGGGAGACCAATTTTTAAATGATGGCTCGTACTTACAGGAACTAACAGCAGAAAAGGGATGCAACATTTGAGGTTTTGTGTACATTTATTCAAATGGAACACAGGCCCTGGCACAAGGAAAATTCTAGTTGGAGCCTCACCTGGAGCCAAGCCTCGGGAGGCTGTTCACCTAGCACCTATTAAGTGGCCAGCTCGTAAAACATTTACAGCCAGGTGTGGTTCTGATTCTCATTCTACCAGGAGGTAAAGCTGAGAGTATCATCCTTCAGACATGTCAATCAAACCAGGTTCAGAGAAGAAAATGGTCAGTGCAGCTGGCCACCTCTAAAACTGCTCATGTCTGGTAGCCAGGTTAAACAGACTTGTAGCCTAAGAATATATGCTTTTGGTGGGGTTAGTGCTTCTAAAGTCCAAAGGTCTGAACTCCCGAAGGCCTTGAGAGGATGAGCAACATGAGATGCCCAGCTGGGGTACCTTGCACAGACCTGGGCCTACCATTCCTAGGGCACCCTCCCCACAGATACATCCTAGCTTTTCCTAAGGCCTAGTGAGCTCTTTCTCCGGTGGACACCTTGTCATAGTTGGAGTTTCTGCACCCCGATAAGCCTCTCCACCAACGCAATAATCCAAATCAGAACAAATCAGACCAAACTAGAAAATGACCAGGTTTAATGGATACAAATGCTCCCAGATGACTTTTCCAGGAGATGGAAAAGGGAGATCAGAAAACCACGTGTTTGTTCTCTGGGGAGGGGGAGGGTGGCTGTTTAAGTACCCTGTGAGGGTGGTCTTGAGCGTCTCTGGGGAGGGGTTATTGTTTGGCAGGCTTTCTCGGGAGTGGAGTCTAGACTGAGGCAACTCCCAGCGGAGGGGACTTGGGGTGGAACTTCCACCGGAACATTCCAGGAGCTGGTGCAGGTGTTAGCGTTATCTACAGGGCCCTCTGTAAGTTGGTCTTGGCCCAGGCAGGAGGAGTGAACCTACAAAATCTGCTTGAAAATGGGTGGGGTCAAAATAGGCTCTGAAGACTGTTAGTTTTTACCAGACCAGATTTCTTGATACAACACAACTTCTCCCAAGAACCTGCAGGTATCTGTAAGGCAGATGGAACAGATTTACATCTTGGTGTCATAGCAAAAGGCTCTGACTTTAGGTTAATAGGCATGAACATTTTAAAAGACAAAGGAAAGTGAAAATTTTTGAAACTCTGAAGATATATCTGAAACATGTTAATTCTGGACTATGAAGCCTGTGAGAGAGGCACACCTGTCTGTATTGTTAGCAGGAAACTTAATAAAGTAATGAACTACCAGTACCTTAAGTCATCAAATGCCATCAGACAGATCTGAGAGAGATAAGTAAACGAGCAGAAACGAGACAGCTTTTCCAGCTCCCCAGGCAAATCCCAAGTCTCTCTGGGGTCTTTGGCGAACACCAGTCTTAGGAGCAGTACTTGTCTTTAGCTGATGAGCCCAGGAAGCCTGACAGATCTTCCTGTAGGGGTAGGGTTCCGTCTGCCTGTCTTGGTAGGATGCGAGGATTCCCACCCCTCACCAAGTGTCAATCCGTCCTGGCAGGGTTCAGGCAGCTGATGAGGTAAAAAGCAGCTTTTTGGTGTGTGGTTGGATTTGCCATATCCAAAGGCAAGCCTCCAGGAAGAAGGTCTTTTGCAACCGTGCATCTTTTTGGAGGCGTTATGGAATGCTGCAGGAGCTGGCATGTCTCTCTGCCAACAGGGACATCAACTGACTCTGGTCCCTAAGAAAACATCTATTTCCTGGCCCGTTTAGTTCCTCCTTGTCACATGTCACACTTCTCTGGAGTCTTGTAAATGCATGTCCCTTTTGCTAAGAGATCCCCCACCTCCAATTGATGCAACCATCCTGCACTCCCATGAGAAAACAGATTTGTGGCTGATGCATCTGCCTCTGTGTTTCCTACACCTGGTATGTTCTTGGTGATCAAGATAATTGTGTGGAATGAACTGATAAATGAATGTCACCTAGTCACACCACTGTGGGCGATCACCTTGTAACGATAGTAACCACATGATAAGTTACATTGTTTATGTTACCAACACTTCTGAGCAGATATTTCTATATCCGTTTTCTCAACTGTTCCTCTGGTCAGCTGACACATGATACATAATTATTCCCATGAGATAGTTTCAAAAAAAAAAAAATAGGCAGCTCTTCCATGTATAGTTACAGACTCTAGCCTTGAATCCAGCATGTCTAATTCTAGAACCTGCTTTCTAACCCATCACATGATGCCCTGGGTTGATTGTCTCCACGTGAGTGAGTACTCACTCTGTGTCCCCGGGACCAAGCATCTTCTAGCTCTCTCTGTATTCACAGCAAATAGAGCAGTGGTTCTCAGGGAGTGGAGCCTGGATGACCAGCATGAGCACCACTTGGGCATTTGCCAAAGGAGTGAGTCTTAAGTTCAACTGCCATCCACTTCATCGCACCAAGACACCCTAGACTATAACTCCTCGCCCCAGAACACATGGGTGAAAGTCTCCAGTCCCTGCTGCAGAACTAATATCATCTGTGGGGTCATAGGGTAAAACAAGAAGGTCATCCAGTGCTGGCACCACCGGGAGTTTAAGCTGTCATGATTTCTTCCCTCGAGTTGTTGGAGGCAATGTTTTCAGTTGCAATTTCAGGCCTTTGATTTTGGTCTCATCTGGTAGGGAAGATCCAGCCTGTCAGAGGGAGCAGGAGTTGGAGCAGGGGAATCTATTATTAATTACCATGTAACATTGATGAAGAGCCCACGGGGCACCACAGCTGCAGGAGCAGCGGAGAGGCTGGCTCCTGCCTGCAGGGGAAAGTGATTAGCAACATTATAAAAGGAAATATTCATCCTGGGGTGGCCCTGAGCAAACACCTCCAGGGAATGGGTGGTGCTTCTTCTAGATCCTTCCTCCTGCCTGAGCTGGCACAGCTGCCTCCAGATCCAGGATATGGAGGAAAGGAGAGTCTGGAGCAAAAGGGCTGGACCAGCAGGTCTCTGTATTGAGTCCAGCCAGTATTGGCTGCAAAGAGATTGGCAGAGCAGAGTGCAGCTCTGGGGGCCAGAGATGCCCAACTTCGCTTCTCAAGAAAGCAAAATGGCCAAAGTGTTCTTTCTTTCTCTCTCTCTCTCTCTCTCTCTCTCTCTCTCTCTCTCTCTCTCTCTCTTTCTCTCTTTTTTTGAGAGAAAGAGAGAAAGAGAGAGAATCTGGGTTTGATATCACACTGACTAATTTTTAAATATAGTTCTTAGTTGGCAACATTTCCAGCTACTTAACTGTCCATGTCACCTTTAAGTCTCGCAACAGTCTTAGCTCTGTCTTCCACAGGAAGAGACAGAGGCTCACAGTGGCCACATACACAGGACAGTTGGGATCGGGCCACCGGCGCTTCTTGAGTCCTTGCTTTCTCCAAGGAGTCACCCAACTATGGTCACATTCCTGCACTTATGTCCACAGACACAAAAGGCAATCTCTCATGTTCTGTGTCTCAGAAGTAAGCATGGGCACGCCTCATGGTACACACAGCTGAGCTTTAGGGGGAACACTGTGTGGCCCCATAATGGTGAGCTCTCGGAAACTTGGTGCCAAGGAGCCAACATCCTCCCAAGGGCCTGTTTTGATCCTGGACCTCACATTTCCTAAGCTAGCCCATGGGACTGGTTAATTACCTTTCTCTTGGGGGCTGGAGAGATGGCTCAGAGATTAAGAGCACTGGCTGCTCTTCCAGAGGTCCTGAGTTCAATTCTCAGCAACCACATGGTGGCTCACAACCATCTGTACTGAGATCTGGCGCCCACCTCTGGCTACACTGAGGCAGAATGTTGTATACATAATAAATAAGTAAATCTTTTTTAAAAATTACCTTTCCCTTTGCTCCACAGACCTAGTATTTTAGGCCACCACCTAACTGAAATGCCTAAATTTCTCCTCTTCCCTGAGACTCTGCTTTCCCATATGCCAAACAGGATAGTTTGGAGTTAAGGGTGAACATCCTGATCTCATTTGCTGTATGATCAAGCCGTTGACCAAGTCAGAAATACTAGCCTGAGACAATGGATCTCAACAGGGGATAATGCGGAACGTCACTATCTAGCTCCATCCGGCACCTCTCGCGCCTTCTGCTCTACCCTCACAACAGCTCTGGGAAGAAGCTGGTCTTATGAAAGCCATGTAACAAATCAGGCCGATGCTCAGTCCTGTGACTTGGAACTGTCCCCCGAGAAGTATAATCTATAATTCCCTCTCCCAGTAGCAGGAGTTGGGGCCAAATGCTTGCGTCACGCAAGTACCACCTCCTGTATGGACTAATGAGATGGCACATCTTAAAACATGAATTCCATCGAGGCTCCCATCTATCTGTCTGCCTGTCTATCATCTGTGTGCACATGGACATGCTCTTCTTTGGCCTTCTTCCTTCTGCCATGGCAGCAAGAAGACATGCATCAGAGGCCTGTTCCCCGATCTTGGTCTTCAGAGCCCTCTAAAGCAGTGGTTCTCAACCTTCTTATGCTGCGACCCGTTAGTAATACAGCTCCTCATACGTGGTGACCCACGACCATTAAATCATTTCCATGGTTACTTTTATAACTGTAATTTTGCTACTGTTAAGAATCCTAATGTAAATATCTGCTATGCAACCCCCAAAGGGGTCTTGACCCACAGGTTGAGAACTGCTGCCCTAGCCCCGTAAACCAAGCCAGTCAACTTTCCTTCTGGTCGTGCTGAAGATGATACCCGGGGCCACTGAGTTTCATCTACAACCCTTAGTTTTTTCAGACTAGCCTTTCCTATGGAGCCTCAAACTCCCCATCCTCCTGCCTCTCCTCCTGATTGTTGAGATTCCAGCTGCCACCACAATGGCTCCAAACAAACTTCCCTGTTTCTGAATCACCCAGTCTACAGTACTCTCTACTGAGGCACACAATGGACTAAGCTCAAGGTGGGAACACTCCCACAATAAGCCCCAACCTCTGGGTCCATAACATGTCCTCTCTCCCGTGATAACAAACGTGAGGTTTTGGGCTCTTTCTAAATTTCTTCACTTGTAATCCAGACCACACCATGTCCCTGGGGGCTGAGCAAGCTGCTCTGTTTCCCAGGAAACCACTCTGAGTCTTGAAGACTTATTAAGCACTCCACAAACTTGAGGGAGTGTTTTCATACTGATGCAGCCAGAGCTCGATCCCCAGGGAGGTAGTGAGCTCTCCGTCCCTGCAGGTGTACAAGCTGAAGCCAAGCAAAGAATTCCAAGAGAATGCTGCAAGAGACATTCCAACATCAGAAAAGCTGAGCTAACTCCCCTCCCCCTCCAAAACAAACAACAGTATTCGGAGCCAAGTGAACTGTTCTCAGATTCCCCAATCTGCTGAACTGCTGTGGGTAAGTTACTCAATTGCTCGCTACTCGATTTTAAACTATTAATAGTGCTTTCCTCGCTGCATTACTGGAAGATTACATCATAAATTAATACGTGTGAAACATTTTAGCAAAACGCCTGACACATGGTAAATCTATACCCACTAGTTACTGCTGTCAGCCTTTGCGTTTTAACTTTGGAGTTAAAATGCTGTGTTGAAAACTTTAGTCGATGCCGTGTAAGAAATAGTCAAAGGCCAGCTGCCCTGCCTGGTGCCATAGGGCTGGGATTACTGAAGCCCTGTCAACTCTGTCCCCTTCCTGTAGCACTGCAGCAGCGCAGCCGCGAAGGTTGCTCTGAGGACACCTGTCTTTCAGGTGCTGCCTTGAGACTTGGAAATGTGCCTCGTCATCAAAAGACAGTCTCTCAGCGCTTCAGTTGGACAGATAGGGAGATTGAGGCATAGAAAGGAATGAGAGCTTGCTGAGATCACCAGAAGTTAGGAGACACAACCTTTCTAGAGGACAGAGGGGTCTTCTAGCCACCCTTCCAGAAACGCTTCCCTCCCTCCCTCCTGGCGCTCCTCCCGGTACAGATTCTGTGGGCATTGGCCCAGAGGGACCGTTCCCCAAGGCATGACCTCTGCCACAGGAAACAGGCTGGAAAGTGTCCAGGGAGAGAAAACAGGGAGAAGAAGCCAGGAACCAGATACAGGAACGAGGTGTCTGAGCGTAGAGGGGCCTCAGCCCGTGAGGAAGAGGCCTAGCAAGCCATTAGAGGAGTACCTCCAACTTTGCCGCAACCTCCCTTGCTCCCAGCTCAGGTTGGCTGCCCTCCACACAAGGCTCAGGACAGAGTTTGGGGATTAAGTATACCTGAAACCTTTCAGGACACTTGTGGGACCAGTTTCTTTCCCTACAGAGGGAGCACCTGGTTGCCAACAGGGCTTGTCTAACGTTACCAACAGGTCAGCTGGGCCATGCCTTAGGACTCCAGGCCTTGTTTCTACCCACAGAAAAACCTCACAGTGGTGGCCACAGTCACAATAATAACAACAGTGATCTTTCTCTTTCGTCTCGCCGCGGGAGTCACACTCGCAGCGGTGATAACAATAGTGATTGTGTTGACTTTTCTCTGATGCCCAAGAAAGGGCAGGCATGATTCAACATTCTTCCCAGGACCATTTGTGTTTCATTCTGGTAAACCCCTCCTTTTGGGAACAACAAGCTCCATTGGTGGATCAAGGAAGGCACAGAGAAGATACGGGGGCTGTCTGGGACACACAGCTGGCACTCAGCCCGGTGGGACTAGATCCTGTAGCCTAGCTACACTACCATGTCACGTACATATGTTATTAGAGATAAGTGGGCTTTCTTTGCAGAAGTGCAAATTATCGGTGTTCATAGACAAAGAGGATTTCTAAGTTCGGGGAGCTACCATGTGTGCACAGCTGCCTTCCACATAGCTAACAACTCCTCTCATAGTGGCTACAGAGGAGCCAAGTTCACTTTCCCCTTTGACTAGGAGTGGCCCAAGACATGGATCAAACCAAAAGATTTATGTATATTCACCATGCCTCCCAAAACTCCCTCGGTGGTGGCTATTGCTCCCCGCTCTTTCCTGCACAGTTGGAGGCAGAACAAATGGCAGAGCTTCAGTCCATGTGGCTAACTTAGACTTCCTTGCCTCCCAGGGTGAATAGATTATAGCCCATCAGAACATGGTAATAGTAATAGTTGATACTGCTTATAATTTCATTGCATTCATTCCTAAGTTTCCCAAGAATGGGGTCTACATAGGACCCAAGAACTTCTTGAGCCCAACACACAATTGCATTGCACATATGTGTGTGATCTCCTCTCTTCTCCAGATGTAACTGCTTCAGGCCTTTGCTTGCACCAGGCTCAGAAAAGGCACCTAGGCCCTCGTTCTTCAGGCCGCATAGTGGTCAGCCACCAGAAGGGTCTATGTGAACAAACCCAAGGATCTTGAAGAATGAAGTACGGGTCTTGCCGCACACCCACCTGCTGTGAAATGTCCAAGGTCCAGGGAATCCATCCTACAGGCTTTGAGCAAACACCCGGCTTAGCTTACAGTTCCCATCATTCCATCCTTCCTGCGCTGCCTAGGCAAGCACTGAGGGACACAACGCCAAATTCCCAGGGCTGACAGGTGAAAAAAGTCAGCAGTGTGGGGAGCAGGTGGAGCGCTAAGGGACTGTGTATTGTTGACAGGAGAACAGTCAGGTCAAGGACCCCCATGCCCCAGTCCCATGGGAACGGCAAGGCTTTCCCCTGGTCTGTGTGCAGATGTTGTCAGTGTGTCTGAAATGTCAGCAGCAGCTTCCTCCTGCTGGATGTTTACAGCCTGAGACTGGTCCCCTATAGAGACCTCCTGCCAAGATTAACTAAATCTGTGTTTTTATTCCTCTACATACCGTAAGCCCACTTCCTTGTTCAGCTGTATAAATAAATAAATGCACTAAGTTTCTGGACTGCTACTTGTGCGTTTCCATAAGAGCATAGAGCCCACCTGACCCAGCTTTTCTGGAGGCATGTCATGTGTCTGTCCTTTCTTCGTTCCTCCATCACTCCAGTCAGGTAAATTCCTAAAGCCTCACAGATCTCAGCACAGCAGAGGACCTATCGCCAGAGCTCATAGCCTAGAGCAAAGCAGACAATGATGATGGGACTAAGGGATCCATCCTTGTGACGGTGCCCTGCCTTTCCAACGCATTTTAGCGATTGCATTACTGGTCCAAATCTCCTCCTCAACGTGGAGCCCAAGACCTCATTACACAGAAGAGATAAGGAATGGGAAGAAGCTAAGAATAGCCTCTTACCGTCACCCCTTGTCTGGAACTCGATTTGTGCCTGGTTTACCTGGAAGCACTACCTCCCCAATCCTGTCTCTGTTCACTGCAACGGCCTTAAAGGCCCCTCAATCGGGAGACCCACTGCTCTCGGCACTACCAAACCAGTTGCCAGAAGCAACAGACCCTCTCCAAAACCGGAGTCAAGCTGGGACACCGTGTTGTCAGCTCCGCGGCACCCTCTGCACCAAGCTGTTGGCACCAGTTGCTAGTTAATTAATTATTCATCCTCCAATGAGCGTACAAGCCCAGGGTTTGAGCCATGATTCTTGAAGCGCATTCATATGGGGAACCTTGGTGACGAGTCCAGACCTGTCAAGAAGTTTGGATACGTCTGCCCACAGGATGTTCCCTGGTCCTCCCACTTCATCCCAGTCACAGTGGAGGATGACAACAGCTAAGATGCTTCAAAGACACAAGAGCCAGGCCGTGTCTGCTGTTGATAGGAAAAGCCTCTCCTGGCTGCTGGTCCATCTAGCCCAAAGTTGTTCAGATTCAGCTCCATGCTGCCAGGCCAGTTGTGATGATGGATGAGAGGTGGGGGATGGGGAGCCATTTCTTCAGGTCTGACGTGACTCAAAGAAGTCAACGTGTCGGGGAGAGGTCTCCTTTGCCACCATGGACAGAGCCAAACAGCCTTGGCTCTTTTTTTTAAAATTTATTTATTTATTAAAGATTTCTGGGGCTGGAGAGATAGCTCAGTGGTTAAGAGCATTGCCTGCTGTTCCAAAGGTCCTGAGTTCAATTCCCAGCAACCACATGGTGGCTCACAACCATCTGTAAAGAGGTCTGGCGCCCTCTTCTGGCCTTCAGGCATACACACAGACAGAATATTGTATACATAATAAATAAATATTAAAAAAAAAAGATTTCTGTCTCTTCCTCGCCACCTCCTCCCATTTCCCTCCCCCTCCCCCGATCAAGTCCCCCTCCCTTGTCAGCCCAAAGAGCGATCAGGGTTCCCTGCCCTGTGGGAAGTCCAAGGACCACCCACCTCCATCCAGGTCTAGTAAGGTGAGCATCCTTACTGCCTAGGCTCCACAAAGCCAGTACGTGCAGTAGGATCAAAAACCCATTGCCATTGTTCTTGAGTTCTCAGTAGTCCTCATTGTCCAAGAGATGCCCTATCATTCAACAAAAGTATATGCTCTACTATGTTCATAGCAGCATTGTTTGTAATAGCCAGAACCTGGAAACAACCTAGATGCCCTTCAATGGAAGAATGGATGAAGAAAGTGTGGAATATATACATATTAGAGTACTACTCAGCAGTAAAAAACAAGGACTTCTTGAATTTTGCATGCAAGTGGATGGAAATAGAAAACACTATCCTGAGTGAGGTAAGCCAGACCCAAAAAGAGGAACATGGGATGTACTCACTCATAATTGGTTTCCAGCCTTGGCTCTTTGTTCTTAGACAAAACACCATTCTGTCAGATCCGATGCCTTGAAAATGACACGGAGACTCATTTGTCTATAAACGTCTATAAATTGTGGACACTGGGGACGACACACAGGCCACGGCTGCATAGACATTCCCATGCTTGCACGGGCCTCGGTTGCATAGACCTTCCCATGCATGCACAGGCCACGGCTGCATAGACACTTGAAGCTGTTTTAAGGAAGTGGTTTCTTCCTTTACAGTTGCCTTTGGCATCCATTTCCCTGCCTATGAGGCTTTTTGCGGAGGTCCCACTTCTTTCCCTTCATTTCCAGCCCATCTTAGCTTATCCCCACCTGGTCCAGCATAATGTGAGGAATGAGAAATGTTTTCTCCATTCTCTCCCTCATTCATTTATTTACTCAAAAAGCATTAACTAAGTCCTATGCTATGTAGAATGTAGACCCTGCTCTGGACTTAGAGGGTAAAGTTGTGACCAAGCCAGAGCATCTCTGTTGTTGATGCAGACAGCAGGGAGGCAGGAGGACGATACACTACAGTAATCACCCTTGTCCTTTCAGGATGACTGAAAGTTCCAAACCCTGTGTATGTGCACCTTTTCCTGCACATACATGTAAACTTGTACTGAAGTTTAGATTGGGCACAGTAAAAGATCAGTAGCAACAGTTGCAAACAATAAGTTCAGCAATGCATGGCAGGGGGAAGCTTTAGTCCCCCAAGAAGAGGACTGCCTGGTAGCTACCTGATGATGGTAAGAGAGCACAGAACCCAAACTGTGCATCAGGACCTGGATAACCCAGCCAGGACGGGTACCAGAGAGGAAAGCAGAGATCAGCGGGTTATGGAAAAGCCCTGGGTGAGACAGAGGAGGAAGACCTGGGAACATGATAAAGGAGATCCCTACGGATGGGAGACACCCAGGTCAGAAGCCTGAGACAGAAGGAAGGCGAGGGGACTCTCAGGGAAGCCCATCCTGAGATCCCAGCCTTATTCTTTGGGTGACGAGGAGGAAATAAGCATGCCTGGTGACTCTTGAGACTTCCAGGATGGACTTAGGGAATACCAAAGACTCCAACTGCTCCCTGGAGAAGTGGGTGAATGGGATTAAAAAGAAGAGTCACTTTCATAAGTACATGAAGCCTGAGTGTCTGGGCTGGACCCAGGTCCCATATCTCCCAGCTCCAAACAGTGTCATCTCCACTAAAGCACAAGCATTGTCTTTCTGGGAATATGATTCAAAGGTTCAAACAGCCTGGGTGATGCTGAGGGCTTCACAGGATGGGGGACAGACTGGAGAGAGAGGATCTCAAAGCCTCTTTCCAGGAGTCACACTCATCTTCCTGGTCAGAGTCACTAGAACCGCGAGCAGCCTCCAGCCAGGCTCTGTATCTGGGAGCCATGGTTACGGCTGCTGCTTGATTGGCAGGGGTTCCAGATGCTTGCCAGTCCTACGCTGATGCCTAGAGGTTGCCTTAGAAGCAGAGGCAAAGGCCAGGGGACATACCAGAGGTCACTAGTTGCCACTGGATACTAACCGTTAATCTTTCTCTCCCAAGTGATTCATTTCTGCACGGCATATCAATGCAAAATCCTTTTTAGAGCTCTGAATTAAAAATAAATTTGCAAGCACGTAACCAGATGTTACATGGGGAAAAGATAAATAACTCAGCCTGTCAAGGAACTGCCTCATCTCAGTCAACCCTCTCTCTTTCACAAGGTTTTAATTTTTAATTTCACAGCGGTAACTATAGCAACCTGCAAAAATAATATATTCCATAGCAAAACAACTTTCTTGGCTCAGGCTTGGCATCTCCATGTTCCTGCATTCTCTCCCCTCTACCATCTTCATGCAGTCTGCGCCCAGTGTTGGGCATTCTCAGCTTTGGTTTCCCATCCATCCATCCATC